>NC_060279.1:68225375-68311663 GCF_021613505.1 Equus quagga
TGTGTGTGTGTGTGTGTGTGTGTGTGTGTGTGTGTGTGTGTGTGTGGTTTTTTTAAAGATTGGCACCTGAGCTAACAACTGTTGCCAATCTTCTTTTTTTTTCCTGCTTTTTCTCCCCAAATCCCCCCAGTACATAGTTGTATATGTTAATTGTGGGTCTTTCTAGTTGTGGCATGTGGGACACAGCCTTGGCATAGCCTGACCCGTGGTGCCATGTCTGCATCCAGGATCCAAACCAGCAAAATCCTGGGCTGCTAAAGCAGAGTGCGTGCACTTAACCACTTGGTCACGGGGCTGGCCTGAGTGTTTGTTTTGTTTGTTTGTTTTTGGTGAGGAAGATTAGGCTTGAGCTAACATCTGTGCCAATCTTCCCCAATTTTGTATGTGGGATGTGACCACAGCATGGCTGGATGAGCACTGTGTAGGTCTGCGCTCCAGATCCGAACCCAAAAACCCTGGGCCGCTGAAGTGGGGCATGCGAACTTAATCACTAGGCCACTGGACTGGCCCTGGTGTTTGGTTTTTTTCCCCTCATCAATACTTCTTTTGTTTCCCTTTTCATTTTTCTGGACAACATCCCTCTGGTAATTCTGTAAAACAGGGATCCTCAGTGGGAAACTGAGTTCTTGCATACCTGAAAAATGTCTTCACTTGCCCTTAATACCTAAGGGATAGCTTTCCTGGGTATGGACTTTTAGGTTCTCCATTATTTTCTCTCAGAACTACAAATATGTTGCTTCAATGTCTTCCTGCATCCACTGTTGCTAGTACGGCTCTGATGCTAATCTGATTCTTGCTTCTTTCTCTCTCTGGAAGCTTTTAGGAGTTTTTTTTATCCTTAGTGTTCTGAGTAACATTATATGTGTAAAATGTGAATCTTCTTAAATTGGTAATTCACAGTGGGCCCTCTGTGGAGGGCCCTTTCATTCTAAGGATTCTTGCTTTTCTTCTGTTTGGGAAATTTTCTTCAGTTATTTCTTTTGAGTATTTGTTTCCCCCCTCCATTTTCTCTCTCTTCTTCTCCCAGAACTCATATTGGATGAACCTGGGAACTTCTGAAATGACTCCCTTTATTGCATCTCTTTTTATTATTTTACATTCTAGGAAAATTCTTTGCTCTTTCCTCCTGCTAATTCCCTTAAGTTGTATCCATCATGTTATGCAGCCCCTTTAATAAGGTTCTAGCTAAAACTCATGTTTTATTTCCAAGATCTAGGAAATAAAATTCATTCTTTCCCATAATAGTCTGTTCTTGTTTCATGAATGCAATATTCTCTTTTTATGCCTTCTGGGGTATAAACACACTTTCGTTAAAGTCTCCTTTATGTTCTTTTTACTTGACCTTCCAATGTTAGCTTCTCAATTTCTTATGGAGCTTCTCTTTTATGACACTGGTTTTCCTCTGATGTTTAGCAACTCTTAGTTATGTGCTTGCTCATGTGATGTTTTAGATCCCCAGTGTATAAAGGCTCCTCTATTTACCACTGCCCATATCTAGCAATTATGAGGGGGAGAGAGGGGACATGCAGGACTTTTGGGCTCTGATTTCTAACCTTTAATATGATTCCATCTGCCTTCTGCCCTTCAGGAATTCCTCCAATTTCTAGAATACCCAGGACACTCTTTTTTTGCCAGCATTGCTAAAGACATGTATCTTTCTGACATACTTAGGGATTTGGGGCACCTGTGTGGTGACATGTGTTCAATTTACCATCTTGAGCCATCTTAACAGTGGCTATTTAGCACTGACCAGGTAGAGAGTGTTCTAAATATGAACCACTAATACCAAGTACCTGATGGATACATGCCTTATAGTAGAAGACAAATATTCCTTAAAAGCCTCCAAATGGTATATGGAGAAGGTATCTTTAAGATGACGAATCCACTTTTTCTTTGTTTACCAAACAAACAAAGCCTCCTGTCACTTCTTATGATTTTCCAGGTACTGGTTTTGGGATGCTTCAATAGGGCAAACTCTTCCGGTTAATGAAACAGTAGTTATAAGTTAATAAACAAGCATTTTAGTTTTCTAAACCAAATGTAACATTAGCCTAATGAGTATGGCTATCATGAATCAGTTCATCAGAATCTAATCAACTGATAAAAATCACATTTCTAGAATTGTGAGGCTGAGAAATGATCCTGTAACAGAGGTATCTACAACAACCCTGGGGCCCTTTCAAATCATGGATCATCACCAACAATCAATCACTAAAGAAAAAATAATCTGGGAGAAAAAATAATTTGTGGGTCTCAAAGATAACTCGATTTAAAGGAGACTGTTCTTTCTCTAGTAAGCTGAAGAGAGGATCTGCCAACTTTAATAAATGCTAGGTTAATAATGTTTGCTTACAGAAGTAAAAATTTCTTTTCTTTTTGATACATGGAAATGCTTACACAAAACTCAAATACTTATCTTGCTCAATTCACAGTAGTTTCTTGTCAGAGTAATGGGTGGGGAAATCCTTAAAAAAAAAAAAGGTCATTGCCGGGCCGACCTGATGGCGTAGCAGTTAAGTTTGCCTGCTCAGCTTCGGTGGCCTGGGGTTTGCAGGTTCAGATCCCGGGTCTGGACCTACGCACCGCTATGCACTGCTGTAGCAGGCGCCTCACATGTAAAGTAGAGGAAGATGGGCATGGATGTTAGCTCAGGGCTGATCTTCCTCAAAAAAAAAAAAAAAGAGAGAGAGAGAGAAGACAAAAAATGTCATTGCCATGCAGGTTTCTTTTCTCCCCTTCTGTTTCTCATTTCCTAAGTAAGAAAGAGTTAACTCATAAATTAGAGGAATGCTGTTTCAGCTCCATGGAAAGCTTTTAAGGATAGGGTCATGCAAGGACCAGATTCTTCATTAATTTATTAACAAGACAGGTCACTGTGGCCTCAGGGTTCATTTATCAGCAGGAAAACCTCAGCTGGTAATGGCTGGTTGTTTCCTGCACATCTCAAAATCCAAAATGGAGAAGTAGACTCCATTGTGAGTCTGTTTCCTGACTTAGAAGGAAAGAAAATATTTTCACGATGACTATTCTTTTCTCAGGCTGGTGTTACATTTGGCCCAAAGGCACAATGGGCAAGCATTGGGCTTCTACTCCCAGAGCACTTTTTAATGCTTTTTTGTTCTCAGTTAATTATGTTCTAATGATGCTATATGTAACCTCATTGGGTTTTAGTGATTTTAAGGCACTAGTTTTTAAATGAACTTTTATGTAAATTTTAACGGCTGTAAATTAGACAAGTCTTAGCAGTAACTGCCCATCCACCTGCACCACATACCATCAACTTCAATTCTCCTTGATGGCTGCTGTTCTTGACTCTGACCTACTGTTGATAATCCAAAATGGATTCAAAGCTATTAATAACCCTATAGAAACTCAAGTGGTTTTGCTATAATGCTCAGAAAGGCTTTCTTTTGTAATGTTGAGCCTGGCATCTACCATGAGGAGGAAAACCATCAAAGACTGAGCAATCACCACATTGTCAAAAGAAGACTGGTAGTTTCCCTCCAAAAAAAGCATATTGGTTGGATCAGCAGAGAGTTTAAAGAAAACTCCAAAGTATAACTTCTCAGTGGGGGTATTACAAGCAGAGCTCTTGTGTATTTGGCATTGCTCTGGCAATTAAGCCTTGGGAAGGTTTCTTTGGCCTTACTACAAATAGCAGGGTATAGGAAAAAAGACCTGATTTCCTACCCTCTCATCTCAGCCTTGAACCAGGAATGCTGATATGCCTTCCACAGCTCCATGACAAGGCAGCCCAAGCATTTCTGGAGGAGGCAAAACTGTTGGGTTCTCTTTCCACTTGCTTTTGCATTTGCTACCATTTCTAAGACTCCCTTTCTGTGCTCACTTTATTGCTTTTCTCAAGCTGCCAGTTCAGGAGGCAGTAGAGCACAACTGAAAAGACCTGGGAGGAGGAATCAAAAGGCCAAGTCTTTTGACTCTGCTCCGGTCCTTAGTCTCTCTGAGCTCCCTTTCCCATGGTCTCTTTCACTTCTAAAACTCTAGTGGCATTTTCCTAATTCCTACTATTTGTATAGTACATACATTCCAAGTGAAACTCTTCAAACATGCACCTCAGGAGCGTGAGTATTACAAGCCACATGGGATGTTTCCAGTTGCCAGCACACTGCCACAAAATTCACTACCAGGACCAATTTGCAGAGTCTGCTGTGTTAGGGGTTTTATAATCCTCTGTTGACATTGGAGTTTACTTTTTACTATAAGATGTAGAGAACAGTGGTACTTTCCAATTATTATTGTTGGGAAAAATCCGGGATTTATTATTTTGAAAAACTGCTACTCACTATAGTCACAAATCCTTGTTGGCACTTCTATTTTCACTGGTATCCCTCCCCACTCTCCAGGAAGAAAACATCAGTACAACAGGAACTTACGTATACAAAACTCTATGTCTCTCTTCCTAATAGCTTTGGCAAAAGCAGACTGTTTTCTTTACCAGATGACTCATCAACAGAAAGACTGTAAACGCTTATTTAACTGGAAGAAGAGGGGCAGGTAGTAAGGCGGTCACTGCTGGCTCATCACTTCCCATCCCCAGTGGTTGCCAAAGCCAAATCCAGTTACAGTCCTTTCAACTCCTGTATATCAGCATACCTGCTCTCCCTCTGCTCACAAAAGCAGAACAGGCATTCTTTCTCTAGGCTCTTACTTGGGAGAAGAAAAAGTATTTTGAGGTTAGCTGGCTGGGTTAAGGGTCAGGAACTCTCATCTCGCCTAGGTCAGTGATTCTCAGCCTTGGGCGATTTTGCCCCCAGGGAACATTGTGCAATGTCTTGAGACATTTTCGGTTGTCACAACTTGAGGAGGGGAAAGAGGTAGACTGGCAGCTGGTGGGTAGAGGCTAAGGATGCTGCTAAACATCCTGTAACGCACAGGACAGTTCTCTATAATAAAGAACAATCCAGCCCAAACAAATGTCGGGGTGCAGATTTTGAGAAGCCTTTCCTAAGTGAAATGGCACTCCCTCTACCCAATGGGAGCAACTCTGCAGATCTGCTGCAATGACAGCAGTCTCCCTGAGGGAGCACTGTGAGCTCCTTAGAAGAAAATAACTAGATTGGTCCATCAGTGAAAACACCCTATGAGTCTCAAGTTCTGGATGCTCTTGAGGAAGATGGAGACTGGCTTGGTCCCTGGGAAAGTGGGAAAAGTCTCTGGGCTAAACTTAAAGATTCTACTATACAGTACTAAACACTTCTAAATGCCATTCAGCAAAAACCCTTCCACATTTTAGCTGGGTAGAGAACAAAATGCTGGCGGCACTAGAAAGCCAGTTTTCTCTGCATGCACGTGTTCTTCTCTTTTATTTAACGGCCGTTCCTTTGTTGAGGATTCCACCTCTGAGCAGCCCTCAGGTGGTCTGGAAACAGCCTAGATGTAATTCCCTCATACTAAAGTGTTGATTCTATTTTTCTCCAGCAAAAAAGGCGCTGGTCCACATCATGTAGATGAGAAACAAATGCTAATGGAACTGTTCCAAGATGAAAAGGAATTTTAGAGGAAATATATGTATACGACAAAACAGCTGGGGCAATTCCCACAGTCTTTAGGGGAGTACGAGGCCCCAGAGTGCATGAGGGTAACCTGGAGGGAGTTCATGACTTCATCACTAGCTCAATTATTTTAAAAGCTTCCAAATAGAAACTAAGCAATAAGCTTTGGAACTGCCTTAGGTAGTAAACTAAGTAGAACTCTCAAAGGCAGCCTGATGAATGAAAACTGATCAATAGCCTAATACTGACTAACCCGACTCTCCTTCCTGCCATACCACTGTAAATCAGTTACTCAACGCAAGATTAGCTCATGCAGGGGTGATTTCCTAAGGGGCAAAGAAAAAGGAATAATGTGGTGGATGATTTGATAGTTGAGTAGACTGGGCAATGGATGAGTATGCAACATTTTGTGCAGAATTTTTAAAAGGCATTTGTTTAATTATGAGGACATTTCAAGAATCTCTAGTAAGAAACAGTTTTTCCCCATCTCCAAATTAAAGCAGCATGAACAATTTTAGAACTCTTATTTAGTGCAATGATGGTAGGACAACCACCTGTAATAAACCATAGTTACTTAAAACCCAATGGACCAATTGCTTGGCTGTTGGATGAAACTAACTAACCTCTAGCAGCAGTGTGCAAATTCTGAAGCCAATGAAAAGCCTGCCCTGTCAGCATATACAAGGTTTTGGGGGCCTATACGGGGTTTTCTATTGCTACATACAAACATAAAAAGGAATCAGTGTGATGACCACACAACAGTGTGAATGTACTAAATACCACTGAATCATATGATTTAAAATGGTTCATTTTGCGTTACGCAAATTTCACCTAAATAAGAAAACAAAGGACGGGCTGGCCCGGTGGCATAGTGGTTAAGTTCACACCCTCCACTTCAGCAGCGGATCCCAGGTTTGCAGGTTTGGATCCCAGGTGCAGACCTATACACTGCTCATCAAGCCATGCTGTGGCAGCATCCATATACAGAGTAGAGGAAGACTGGCATGGACGTTAGCTCAGGGACCATCTTCCTCAAGCAAAAGGAGGAAGACTGGTAACTGATGTTAGCTCAGGGCCAATCTTCCTCACAAAAGACAAAAAGAGAGAGAGAAAAGGACACAAAGGAATCAGGAGTTAAACCACTTTAATTGGTTTAGAAAACAAAATCATGGAAAGTATGCTCATTAGAAAAATATCTATAAAATAATGGTATAATTCATGACCAAGCAACCACATTATAGTTCAAGTTCAGATGTTTTATAGAAGTGTATTCCCATAGGAAGAAAAGCAAAAAAAAAAGAAGGAAATTTGAATGAAAGACTGCTCAAAATAAATTTTTAAACTGAGATAATGATCCTTACAGTCAAGAAACAACACCTTTTAGAAAGAACGTCCCCAAAAGCTATGAGACAGTTTGGTAAAAGATCAACATCATTTGTTTTCCTGTTGTGACTGGTTTGAGGTAGACCACTGTGGAAACTGTAAGGAAAGTAACTGAGTGAACTTTAAAATCTTTGGAAATGTTATCTTTTTAAGACTCGTGTTGTTTGGTCTTAAGTCGGTGCCAGCTGCCACAAGAGCTGGTCAAGTATCAGTGACTGCATTGAGACTGTGCCAGGGAATAACCAAGGTCTTCTTGAGATGAGGTCTGGAGGCTTCCAGGTCTCTACCCAGGAAGAAATCTGAATGTCCTTTAAGAAAAAATAGTAGAATCGGATGGTAGTGTGAACAGCAAGGAATGATGGCTCAAATGTAAATGTCAGTGTTCACAATACATCTCCCATGAGAACCCACCTTGCTTAAAACCTGCTGGACACACAGTGCTTACTAGTACCCATCTAGTGTTAACAACAGAAAGCTGGTGAGATTAGGCCTGGATTGTGACATAAAAACTCCTGGTGAAACATAAATGAAGTAGACCAAGGACCAGGAATGTTAATTTACCAAAGTTCTCTGGCACAAAAGCTCTACTGCACATAGTGCTAGATGGACAGGGTGAAAGAAACAAGAATAAACCACTAAATTTCTAGATATCCTACATTGTGCATACTTTGATTTTCTAAGATAGTTCTAAAAACTTCCACTCAAAAAATTAAGTCAACACTCCCTACAAAAAAGATGGGTATGCCATCCAAACTCTGGAAATAACCCTGCTCCATTCCTCTCCTCTGAGGTAGTATGTTGTTGCCTAATAAAGACCTGGAAATCCTGACAGTCATCAGGACTTCCCCACCCGACCCCCGAAAAGTGATGTAGCTTTCCTTGGGAAAACACAGACGGTCTCATCTATTTTTCCCATGTAACAGCAATTGAGTGGGTGGTGCCACAATGCATTCTGGGAGCTCAAGTTCAGTAACAAGTGTCAACATTCCTTTACTAATACCAAGAGAACACTAATCCAAAGTGACCTGAAAAAAACCTGAAAAACGAAGCAATAAAAAAAGATCAATTTAAAGGGAAAAAATAGTAAGTTTATGGTGGAGAAACCTGGCACAATGCAGCTTAACCAAATGATCAAGGTTAACAGCACCAGAATATGTCGATAGCACATGCAGTAAGAAGGGCCTGTCATCTCTCTGGCAGTCTTTACAAACATCCATAATACCAGACTTATCATGAGAAATCATGAGGCAAACTCAAAAGGAAAGACATTCCGACCGGTACTTGTCAAAAGTGTCGAATGAAAAATAAAGACTGAGAAATTGTCGCAGATTGGAGGGCACTATTGAGACATGACAACTAACTGCAAGGTGAAATGCTGGTTTGCATCCTGAACACAGAAAGACTAATATTAGTAGGAAAACTGGTGAAATCCGAATAAAGTCTGCTGTTTAGTTAAGAGCACTGTACCGATGTTAATTTCTTACTTTGGATAAATATACCAGGGTTATGTAAGATGCTTTAACACTAGAGGAAGATGGATGAAGGGCTCATGGGAACTTTCCGTATTATTTTTAAAACTCCTTCAAAAATCTAAAATTATTTCAAAATAAAAATTAAAAAACAACAAAAAATAAATTTAAGCCCCAAGCCCAAAATTTCTTGGGCTCTGCTTTGGTGGTCATTGTTTTGTCTTGAACGGGAAAGAAATGTTCATTTAACATGAAAAATTGGAAAACTGAAGTAAACTGCAAGTTATTTTTTCCCCTTTTGGTTTATCTTAAATCAAACTTTACTGAGGCAATAATTTACTGCAAGCTCTTTTTGTTGTATTGAGATATAATTTGCATATTATAAAATGCACTCTTTTAAACTAAATTTCGGTGGTTATTAGTATGGCCATAAAGTTGTATAACCATCACTACTATCTAATTCTAAAACATTTCCATCGTCCCTCTCTCTCCCTCAAAAAACCCTGTACCATTAGCAATCACTTGCCATTCGCGATTCTCCCCAGTCCCGGACAATCACTAATCTTCTTCCTCTCTCTATTGATTTGTTTATTTTTGACACTTCATATAAACATGAATCATACAATATGTGGCTTTGTGCCTGGCCTCTTTCACTTAGCACAAGGTTTCTAAGGTTCATCTATGTTTTAGGATCAATCAGTACCTTACTCATTCTCATGGCCAAATAATATTCCCTTGTATGATTTTATACCACATTTTATTTATCCACTCGTCAGTTGATAGACATCTGGATTGTTTCTACTCTTTGGCTACTATGAAAAAGGCTGCTACGAACATGTATTTGTGCGGACAAGCGCTACCCACTTGTCCTAGTACCATTTATTGAAAAGTCTAAACTTTACCCAATTGTCTTGACATCCTGTTCAAAAATTAATTGACCATAAATGTGAGGATGCATTTCTGAACTCTCAATTCAATTCTACTGATCCATATGTCTATCATTATGCCAGTACCACACTGTCTTGAATATTGTAGCTTTGTACTAAGTTGAAGTTGGGATCCAATTTTGTTCTTTTTCAAAACTTTTTTGGTTATTCTGGGTCTCTTGAGTTTCCACAGGATTTTTAGAATCAGCTTATCTATTTCTACAAAGAAGCCAGCTGAGATTCTGATAGGAATTACATCGGATCTATGGATCAATTTTGGGAGCACTGCTGTCTTAACAATATTAAGTCTTCCAATTCATGAACATGGACGTCTTTCCATTTATTTAGATGTTTAATTCTTTCAATAGTATTTTATAGATTTGAGCATACAGGTCTTAAAACATCTTTGTTAAATTTGTTCCTATTTTATTCTTTTTGATGCTTTTTAAAATGGAATTTTCAATTTCAGTTTTGGATCATTCACTGCTGGTTTATTGAAATATAACTGATTTTTGTATACTGACCTTGCATCCTGCCTTGCTGAACTTGTTTATTAGTTCTCATAGTTTTTTAGAGGATTGCTTAAGATTTTCTTTTTTTCCAAGATTTTATTTTTCCTTTTTCTCCCAAAGTCCCCCCAGTACATAGTTGTGTATTTTCAGTTGTGGGGCCTTCTAGTTGTGGCATGTGGGATGCCACCTCAGCATGGCCTGATGAGCTGTGCCATGTCCACGCCCAGGATTCAAACCTGGGAAACCCTGGGCCACGGAAGCAGAGCACGTGAACTTAACCACTTGGCCATGGGGCTGGCCCCAAGATTTTCTATATACAAGATCATGTTACCTGTGAATGGAGATAGTTTAACTTCCTTTCCAATTTGGATGCCTCTTATTTCATTTTCTTGTCTCACTGCTGTGGCTAGAACCTCTAGCACAACGCTGAACAAAACTGGCATGAGAGGACATCCTCTTACTTTTTTGTTTTTTTTTGGTGAGGAAGATTTGCCCTAAGCTAACGTCTGTTACAAGTCTGCCTGTTTTTTGCTCCAGGAAGCTTAGCCCTGAACTAACATCTAGGCCAATCTCCCTCTATTTTGTATGTGGGTCACCACTACAGCATGGCTGAGGGGAGTAGGTCTGCACCTGGAATTCAAACCCATGAACCCAGGCACAGGCCACCAAAGTGCAGCACATGGAACTTTAACCACTATGCCACAGGGCTGACCCCAAGGGGACATCCTTGTTTTGTTCCTATCTTAGGGGTGTAGGGGGGAAGACTTTTCCTCTACCTAATGTGGGTTCCTCTGGCCAGAGAACGAATTAAATTCACATGAGACAGAATAGCAAGAGAAAATTAAACAAAGCTTTATGAGGAACCATGGCCCGGGGCCTTTCCTCCCGAAGGAAGAAAGGGCACTGAAGAAGTGGGGTGCACAGAGTGGTTATATACCCCCAAACAGGATATTTCACATATGATTGAAATGTCCCTCCCACAACAGTCACAAGATTGCCCTGCACAGCAGCTGATGGACACAGCAGATAGTGGTCTGCTATCTCAGTGGGCATAGCAGGAGGCAAGTCTATTGTCTTGAGGTGGGTGGTCACAGATGAGTGCAGCAATCAGTTCCTAGCCTAAGGAAAGATGCTTAATCCTTAAAGAAACGCCAATGTTGGGAAGGGGAGGGAAGTCAGTTACAGGAGGTTACCAGACAAGCACAATAAACAAATGCAGATTTAAGTCCTTGCCTTCCCCATTGATTAAGAGTTTCTAGAGACAAGGTCATCTCCTTTCTTCTTCCTGGTACAGAGAGGGAGGCACCTTTACAGATGGAGAGTTCCTTTACAATGTAAATGTCTCCTAACAAAGGGCAAGCAAGTTCCACTCCTCAGAGCCTCCTTCCCTGTCCCAGTTTATCAAAAGCAATCAGCCTCAAATAATCCTCATGCCAAAGAGACATATCTTGGGGTGGCCAATTCCAGTCCCCACAGGGGAAAAGGATCCAGTGTTTCATGATTAAGAATGATAGCTGTGGTTTGGTTTTTCATTCATGCCCTCCTATCAGGTTGAGGAAGTTCCCTCTTATTTCTAATTTCTTGAGCGTACTTCATTCCTTTTTTTTTTTCCCACAACAGAATAATGAACTATATGGATGTGGAATAAAAAGAAATATATTTGGTCTTTGTCCCCAGTTCCTGGGAGACAGCTCCTAAAACCCATGGAATTTTCTGGGTGGTAGGAGCATCTTTTGTTATTCATAAGAACTCCTTTGGATCACACTGGGATTTTATGCTAATGAGGTAGCTTCGGGTGGGGCCCCTAGATAGCCTCAGGATGGAGCTGGTAACCAGAAAGACCAAATTATTAGAGGGTGGGAACATTTAACCTCATCCATTGACCTCCAAGAAGGGTGGGTGAGGGGATTCAGAGGAGACTAAGCTCTATAAAAACTCTAGAACAGGGAGATGTTCTGAACTTCTAGGTTAGTAAACACATCCAGGTGCTGGGAGGGTGGTGGACCTGGAGATGGCATGAAAGCTCTGTGTGCACTCTCCCTAATACCTTGCCCATGCATCTCTTCCATTTGGCTGTTCCTGAGTTGTATTCTTTATAATAAAGTGATAAACTTAAGTAAAGTGCCTCGCTGAGTTCCGTGAGCCATTTTGGCAAATTATGGAACCTTAGGAGGCGGCCATGGAACCCCTGATTTATAGTTAGTTGTCAGAAGTAAGGGTGGCCCAGGACTTTGTGACTGGCATCTGAAGTGGGGCGCAGTCGTGTGGGACTGAGCCCTTAAGCTGTGGGGTACACACTAACGCCGGGTAGTGAATGCCAGAATTGAATTGAATTCCAGAGAAGGAGAGTAGTAGCTGCTGGTATTGGAAAACACTCCAGAATGGATGTACAACATTTTGTTTATCCATGCATCAGCCGATAGACATTGGGCTGTTTCTACTTTTTGGCTATGAATCATGCTGTTATGAACATTTGTGTACAAGCTTTTGTGTGGACATATGTTTTAATTTTTCTTGGGTATATATCTGGGAGTAGAATTGTTGGGTCATACGGTAAATCTGTGTTTGCCTTTTTAAGAACTGCTAAATTCTTTTCCAAAGCAGCTATACCATTTTACATCGCACCAGCAACATATGAGGGTTTCAATTTCTCCACACTCTCACAAACACTTGCTATTTCCATCTTTTTGATTATAGCCATCCTAGTGGGTGTAAAGTGGTATCTCAGTGTGGTTTGATTTGCATTTCCCTAATGAATAATTATGTACTGCAAACTCTTTTAAATTAAATATTGTTGTTATTTTAAAATTATTGCAGACATTTAATTGGATACAACTTAAGTAAGAATAGCCTTCAATCACATTGAAATCCCTGCCATAAACCATAAAAACACATAGGCATAAGACTATTCATTGCAAAATTCTTTATAATAACCAAAGACTAGAAACAGCCCAAATGTTTATCAAAGAAAACTAACTGAATAAACTCTGGTATACTCATACAATGAAACACTACCTTGTATCAGGGGAAAAAAAAAAAGAATGAGGCAACTAAGTACTAATATCAACTGACCTCCAGGATATATTAAGTGAAAAAAACCAAGGCAGAGAAAATTGTATACAGTGTACTATTGTTAATCTAAGTAAAGGGAGATAAATGCATCTTTTTTTAATGGAAGGATCAACCTTTAAAAAAGATTATTTATGGTATAAAGAGAGAATAGGTGGAGGGAATACAGACAGAAGCCAAACTTACTTGAAAATTTGTTAGTTTTATAGATTTTGCAGAAGTACAAACTAAAATTTAAGTAGAAACAAAAGCAATCCCTGAAAACAAAAAATAAAATAAAACAAATGAACCTAATATGCATCCAACTGGTGGCATTACTATAAAAAGGCAAACTATTCCACGTGACTTTAGAACACAGTAATTTCACTATGCATTTCTCCTGAAATTTGCCCTAGGGATAAAAAGAACTGCAAAAACAAAACGACCCAATTTAAACCTTTTGTACTGATCACACTCAGTGGTGGCAGTGTCAGTATTGTCATTCTGAGACTTTTGTATGTATATTGTGAAACAAAGCAAATAGGTACTTATGTGATATTCTATCATTCCTGGTTTTTGTTCTTAGTTTAGGAAGATAGAAGCTTCAGATTTAAGATAACCTGAGAATCCTAAATTTGATTTGAAAGTAGCAGTATTGCCTTCAGAGTAAGGAAATATAACAAAATTCTTCGTTTTGTGTACTGAAAAGGCCTTGGGACAATGACCAACTCAGTAGCAATTAGCACTGCTTATCCCTAGTGTCCTGAAATAAAGATTCCCACTAAAAGGCATCACCGCTCCTAGGTCAGACAACTGGATGCCAGGTCTGGGGCAGGAGATGTACAAAATGGACCTGGGATATTCTGTCCAGATGACATGAAAGCTATCAAAGACTACTGGGTCACTGTCAAAAGGACTTGTGAAACTACCTGAAGAAGTACTTATTAACCAGATGAAACAATATAAGAATCAATAAGGATAATGACTGCAATGGACTGAAACATCAAATGTTTAAATTCATGAGTTCATAATAACAAATACTAATTGGTTACTATTGGAACACTTTAGTGAACCAACTCATTTTGAAAACAGACAAATAAAAAGGAAGAATCATGTATTTATCCTGGGGTCCTGTAAGATTTGGGAGGCAAATATATTAAATTATATTTATAGAAGTATTACAGCTAACAAACGAAGAAGAGATGACAGAATTAGAACTGTCAATGCTATAGAGTGAAAGTTTGTGTCCCCCCAAAATTCATGCTGAAAGCTCATCCCAATGTGATGGTATTTAGAGATGGGGTTTTTTTTCTTTTAGAGTGGCCCTGAGCTAACATCTGTTGCCAATCTTCCTCTTCTTTTTTTTTTTTTCTCCCCAAAGCCCTGCTACACAGTTGTATATCCTAGTTGTAGGTCATTCTAGTTTTTCTATGTGGGATGCCACCACAGCGTGGCTTGATGAGCAGTGTCTAGGTCTGCACGCAGGATCCAAACTGGCAAACCCTGGGCCATCAAATAAGAGCACAAGAACTTAACCACTGGCCACGGGCCAGCCCTGGAGATGAAGCTGTTGCGAGGTGATTAGGTCATGAGGGGAAAGCCCTCATGAATGAGATTAGCACGCTTTAAAAAGAGACCCTAGAGAACTCCCTTGCTTCTCCTGCCATGTGAGGACAGTGAGAACATGAACCAGAAAGCAGGCTCTCATCAGACACAGAATCTGCCCCTGCTTTGATCTTGGACTTCTCAGCCTCCATGAGAAATCAATTTCTGTTGTTTATAATGGTAATCTGTTACAGCAGCTCGGATGGGACTAAGACAATCACCATTTTGCAACCACAAACAGATCTAGGACTGAAGGCGGGTAACTGAGGGTGACTGTAAATACTTAACAAGAACATGATTACCCTTGACCTTGTTCCCAACACAGACACAGATGAAAAGTTACTCTTGTTAATTTGCTGTTTTCTTGTTTAACCTGAGGGTCACAAGGATTTATGAGCTTGTTTTGCAGAAGAAAAAGGATGCCTTTAAGGAAGCTGAGATCACCAGACCAGGAGCCCCTAGCAGCATTGACACCCAGAAGTCTGACTGCCCAAGAGCTTACCTGGAATGAAAGAAACACAGATTTCCCCTTTGTTTCTCTAAAACTTCTCCTCCCCAGCCCTTTAGGGCTATAAAGACTCCCTGCTTTCTTCTTTTGTTAAGGTAGATTTGAGAAAACCTATCCTCCCGCCTTCTTGTTTTGGCCATGAATAAACTTTTCTCCATCTCCAAGCACCCGGTGTCTCAGTGATTGGCTTGTCAGTGCACTGGGCACCTGAGCTTGAGATCGCAAAGTTTGGTATCAGGATCATCAATAACACCCAACATCACAAAAAGAAAAAACCAGACATTATGTATCTCCTAACAGCACATCACTCTGATACAGTCTTGAAGATAAAATCATGACATTTCAGTCAATGACACACCACATATACAACAGTGGTCCCATAAAATTAGTAACACAGAGCCTAGGTGTGTAGTAGGCTATATACCACCTAGGTTTGCGCAAGTGCACTCCATGATGTCTGCACAATGAAGACGTTGCCTAAAGACGCAATTCTCAGAACATATCCCCACTGTTAAGTGATGTATGACTGTAAAAATTGTATACATACATAATTGGAACCTGATCAAGTCTTCAGAGCCAACTACCTATTTACAGGAAACACAGAGACCAGAGGAACATGTTAAACTCTACTATAGAGATGTAACCAGCAAAATCTAGGATGTGGGAAACTCTACAGGACAACTAACTTAGTTTCTTCAACAAATACATTTCAAATAAAAACAAAATAAAAGAGATGAAGTGGAAATCTAAAGATGAAAACGGACTAAGTGATATATCAACTGATTACTGTCTGGACCTTACTGGATCCTGATTCAAACAAACTATAACAAATAACCAAACATATGAGACAAACTGGATATTTAAACAATGACTGGATATTTGGTAATATTATGAAAACAATTTTTTTTCAGGTGTGACGTGGTACTGTGGCTATGTTTAAAAGGAGGTGATACATATAGAAAAGTTTATGGGTAAATATTCTTCTTTTAGAGATAATGTATTAAAATATTTATGAGTAAAACTATAGGGCCAGCCTCGTGGCACAGCGGTTAAGTGCACACATTCCGCTTCGGTGGCCCAGTGTTTGCTGGTTCAGATCCAGGGTGCGGACATGGCACCGCTTGGCAAGTCACACAGGCATCCCACATATAAAGTAGAGGAAGATGGGCACGAGAGGTGGGTTGGCAGCAGATGTCAGCTCATGGCTAATCTTCCCCCCAAAATAAAAACAAAAACTTGGGGCTGGCCCCATGGCTGAGTAGTTAAGTTCACCCACTCCGCTTCAGCGGCCCGGGGTTTCGCCAGTTTGGATCCTGGGCGCGGACATGGCACCGCTCATCAAACCATGCTGAGGTGGCGTCCCACATGCCACAACTAGAAGGACCCACAACTAAAAATATACAGCTGTGTACCAGGGGGCTTTGGGGAGAAAAAGGAAAAATAAAATCTTAAAAATAAAAAAATTAAATAAAACTATAGATATGGGATTTGCTTCAAAATAATATGGTGAGACTAGGTAGAAGTACAGATGAAATAAGACTGGGCACTAATAATTAATTATTGAAGGTGAGTAAAAAAAGAAAAAGAAATGGACCATGATATTAGAGAAATAATAATAATAAAAAATCTTAACGTTTTTAAATCCCTTTTATCATTTTAAAGCTTTTAATCATTTTACTGAATCTCTGTTCTATGCCTTTTTCTGGGAATAGAAAAGACTTTTGTATTTGAAGTGGAATGCTTATACCCTCTGCTGTAATTACTTTTTATGTTTTAAAGAAGAATTTCCACAGAAACTACCATAAAGATCCATTCTAAGAACCTTAACTATACCTATTATGTCTCTAGTGAAATAGGTGTTTACCTGATACCAATACTATAAAAGATTTTTTTTTACTGAAAGTAATACAGAAAGTTAACACAAAAATAAGCTTGCTTACTTTAATGAACTAAGTGGCTTTCACTGGGAGTATATTTAAATATGTAAGAAAAGTTACGTGTGGATCACAACCTTCATGCAACTCCTGTTTCTCAAAGGATATTTACAGTCCACACAGAATGAAAGCCGTTCACTTAGAAGACTGAAAGGGCAAATGTCCAAAGGGAAAATTATCACTTATAGCAGGAATGGCAAGTAACTAGCAACATGTCTATGGTCTATGTCTTTGCTTCCTGGCTTTCGTCTCCTTGGAAAAGCATCATGATACAGTGGAAGGAGACCAAGCTTTAGAGTCAGCAAACCTGGGTGTGAACCTGGGTTCTGTCTCTTTATTACTTTGGGCAAATTAACAAACCTATCTAAACCTGTTTCTTTATCTGTAAAATGGGGATAAAACTATTTTGTAGGATTAGAGATGATGTACATTAAGCAGCCATGGTAGGTGTTCACTAAATGATAACTATTACCACTCTCTCCTGAGACTTGTTGGAAGAATAGTGCCAGGCCATTACTGCTACCATTACCGAAAGGGTGGTACAACGTCTAGCAGAGCTGGGGAGAGGACACACTGGCCCACAAAGAAACATCAACTATTTGTCTTTAAGAGCCACTCTAATGTGAGGATTTGTGGAAACCTTGCAGTGACTTGTGGTGATCTGTGAAGAAGAGCAGACGGGGATGTACACAAGCCAAATGATTCTTTAAGTGGGGTAGAGATGACTGCTTCAGATCAACAATTAAGAACAACTTGTTTTAGAGTCAGTTGTAGGGGATTTCTCTTTCACACTAGGATTTGAGTCCTTTGACAAAGGACAGATACCTTTTTCTTTCTTCTCTGTACCTCTAGCACAAGACGTTACCGGAAGTATTTTTCATTGCGAGAAAGAGTGAAAGAAAGAAAAAAAGCCAGTTCCACTAAGAACGAAGCAGCAGTGTGCTGAGCGCCTGCCACCAGCCCTAAACTTGCCCATTTGTGATTGGAGGAGCCATTCAGCAGAGGCTGAGGCTCAGGGAAGTCACACAGTAGGACATGGCTGGGGCGGGATACAAAGCCCTGGTGTGCCTGACTCCAAGTCTGAATCATGCGTGAGACTCTCAAATATGGAGGTTCTGAAAAATCTAAGACATGTCTCCAAGGGAGGTGTCCTCATGATGGTATAAAAACGTGGTAGCCTCACTGATCTATGAGTTCGGACAAATGCACTGTGGTTATGCAAGATGTTCATGTTAGGGAAGCTGGGTCAAGGGTACAAGGCACTGTGTTCTATCTTTGCAACTCTTCTATAAATCTAAAATTTTATTTTCTTAAATGTGGTGGGGAAAGGGAGGAAGTGCTGTTTAAAAATTGCTGCCTAAATGCAATGGGGTATTCTAGACTGGATCCTGGAACAGCAAAAGGACACTCATGGGAAAACCACAATGAAGTCTAGAGTTTGGTTAATAGTACTGTCCCAATGTTAATCTCTTAATTTTTTTTTTTTTTGAGGAAGATTAGCCCTGAGCTAACATCTGCTGCCAATCCTACTCTTTTTGCTGAGGAAGACTAGCCCTGAGCTAACATCCATGCCCATCTCCCTCTATTTTATATGTGGGACGCCTACCACAGCATAGCTTGCCAAGCGGTGCCATGTCCGCACCTGGGATCCAAACCTGCGAAGCCCAGGCTGCCTAAGCAGAACGTGTGATGCACATTTAACCACTGTGCCACCAGGCCAGCCCCAATTAATCTCTTAATTTTGACAAATGTGCTATGATCATGTAAGATGTTAACATTAGGAGAAGCTGGGTGAAGAGTACACGGAAACTCTCTGCATCATTTTAGCAACTTTTCTGAAATAATAATCTATTTAGATTATTCAATATAAAATTATTCTAAAATAGGAACTTTATTTTTATAAAAAGAACAAGGCAGTAAAAATCTTTTTACATACCATAATTATAATTGTATTTAAATACAATTTTATTAAAAATGAGGTTATTAATTTATTAAATCTTAATACTTAATTAGGTGTATTTTTAATATTCTATTTTATAAAATGGAAGCATAAAGCTCTCTTGCCAAGAGTGGTGGTCTACAGGAAAAGCATTTGTGCAACTGAGTTGGAAGCTAAATAATCTGCTTTTTCCAGATTAATTATGGTTATTCATACTTGGGTACTTGGCGGACATTTTCTCATTTCTGAAAAATGGCCTATCACTTCAAGGAGAACAACTGACAGTATCTGCTGCCAATGATAAATTTTGAGCTTTAGAATTTTGAAAAACTTATATCTACCACTGTGAGTTGGACAGCTTCCCAGCACTTAAAGACTTTCTGATGAGACTGGCAGTGGTATTAATGAATGACTTGTTAAGGAAATTAGTCAACATTAGCAGATCTGTATAACCCAGTGAACTAGTACTTTTCAAATGCCTAATGCATGGTGTTACAAATCATGTATAATGGTAAAAAAAAAAAACTCATTCAAAGTGCAAGACCAAAGATTTCTTTTTGTGAGGAAGATTGTCCCTGAGCCAACGTTTCGTGCCGATCTTCCTTTATTTTGTATGTGGGTCTCTGCCACAGCATGGCTTGATGAGTGGTAAAGGTTCACGCCTGGGATCTGAACCCATGAACCACAGGCCACCGAAGTGGAGCATGAGACCCTAACCTCTATGCCATTGGCTCAGCCCCCAATAAACTTTTTGTACTATTACAGTAAAATCTTTTTGGGCTGGCCCAGTGGCGTAGTGGTTAGGGTCATGAGTTTGGATCCCGGGCGTGCACCTTCACCACTCATCAAGCCATGCTGTGGCAGAGACTCACATACAAAATAGAGGAAGATCGGCATGAAATGTTGGCTCAGGGACAATCTTCCTCACACACACAAAAAAGTTTATCAGTAAGGTTTCAGATTCCACATTGCAACTAAACTTTAAAAAACTACCACCATTCATATTTTAGTGTAGTATCACAGAATGAAATGCAAAATTATCTAAATAGCTATTAAAATACTCCTTCCTTTTCCAACTACATAAGTGTATGAGGCTGGATTTTCTTCATGTAATTCAACCAAAATAACATATCAAAACAGACTGAACAGAGAAGCAGATCTGAGAATCCAACTATCTTCTACTAAGCTAGATATTAAAGAGATAAAATCATAATACTACTACTGTCCTCATTATTTTTTTTGGAAAATATAGTCACTTATTTATATTAACATGTCATGGGTTTATTATTATTATTTGAAAATGAATTAATACATATTTTACATTGTTCTCAGTTTTAATTTTTTATACCATAACTGACAGTTATAACCCACTCACTAATTTTGAAGAGTATGGGGATCCTAAGAACAAACAATTTGAGAACTGCCCATGTAGAGTGGTGTGCACACAAGTTTCTTTTTTCCAAAAGGAAAAGTGCCAGATGCTTATTAACAGGGAATAATCCACACCACTGTCTCCAAAACAGCAAAGCTCTGCAGAGGCTGATGTACTGTGAAGTGGATCAAGTGTTGAATTTTTAGTTACTCTGTGCACTGATTTTTTTCCCTAAAGACTCTTAAAAAGAAAAAAATAAGACAGAACAACAACAAAACCACCAAATCTCATGCCTTGGGTTTGCCAAACCATTAAGCTAGTCTTTCCTGACACTCCATGCCTTCACAGCCTGTAAGCAGTTTCCCTGACCATCACCACCTCCACTAAGGCAAGTGGCTCAACTTCCGTCAGATTTTCCTATCTTTTCTCCAGGGATAATAGCCCTAAACAAATTTGGACACATATTCAGGACAATTAAAAGAAACTGGTTTTGAATTCAGAACAAAAGGATAACAACCTCTAGCCCAAGAGAGATGTGCTTTGCTGTCTACTTGACCAAAGCTAATTCTCTGAGTGCCAGTATTTCATAAGAACCATCTCAAGTTTTCAATGTTTTTATTGTGCTATTAAATGTCACATTTGCATTGCTAATGGATACTCTCCAAAGAAAGCTGAAAATGATCTGCTGAGAGACAATTAGGTTTCTACCTGGCAGAATTATGTATACTTTCTCCCTTTTCCAAAGCTGATCTCCCAATACAACTTGGAATACCTGTTTTTGACTTACCCACACATACCTCTTATCACATCAAATTAAAAGATGGCTTCCGGGAGGAGGTCATTTCAGAAAGTAAACACAAGGGTCCTTTACTACAATACAGCTTTATTTCATGGACTTGGGAACTTTGGGGTGAAAGGCAGGGAAGAGCTGGACATGTCGCTAAAGAGAATAATGCATCTAATTAATCTCAACCCCTGACTGGGTGTTGAGTCAGTTGGCTGGGTGGCGAATAAAGTTCCTTGGAGCCAAAGCAGTGAGACTAATTTCTAAATCCTGGCATTAGGTAAATACGAGAAGCCCTGGGGGAAATAGAGCTGAGAAACTTCTCTGGTACTGGCAGATAAGGAAAGCATAAACCATTTTTCTTTCAAGATCAATTTACACATGTAGAATTATATTTACCTATCAACTGTATCAGTAACTTGAACAAATTATGTTGTATATAAGTGGGGTCCATGCAACTCTTATCAGTTACTAAGGTGTCACCAAGGCCTGAAGGCTACTGGATTGTCCTGTCTATTAAGACTTAAATAAAACTGGTTCAATCTTTCATCTTATATATAGAGAAAACATGCACCCCACCCACTTTCTTCTAGACACTCTTAAGGTCTTTTATTAGTAGCTTCCAGCTTCGATTTTTTGGCTTGAGTTGAATTCATAATCTCTGCTCTGTCACTCATCTTTAGCACACACTGTCCATACATACAATGTTCTATATGTTGGGGCCCCATGATGGACACCAACCCAATTGTGCCACCAATACAAAGCTGTGAGCCCTATCAAACTTTTACAGGTTTCAGGATTGGGGAGAAGGAGGTGTGTTGGTGTGGAGCCATCTCTCTTTCTGGGAGTCCCTAGGAACTTCTCACCAGCTATCCATTCCCTTTAAAGTCCCAGAATGGTCAAGAACTCTCTGAAATTGTAGGTCGAATTTATGTACATGCATGTGTAATTTTTCTAGTCAGTAGGTCCCTAATTTTCATCAGTTTCAAAGGCCTCAAGATCTAAGAAAATTTATGAACTACTTTATATTCAGATGAACATCAAAGTGCACTCTAATAGTAGATAAAACTGTCTCTCCACTAGATAATCTGATCAGTAATAGGGAAATGCAAATTAAAACTACAGGACATACCATTTCATACCCATGAGACTGGCAACACTGAAGTCTGCCTACACCAAGGACTGGAGCAATAGGAACTCTCACTTGCTGCTAGAATGGTTCAACCACTTTGAAAAACAAATCGACTTAATCTTCTTAGGTTAACATTTAAACATACTCTAGACCTAGCAAACTCATTCTTACAGTAGTTTTTCAAACTGCTGGTTGTAACCCAATAGATCATGAATCAATTTAGTGAGTCACAACCAGTATTTTAATGAAAGACAATGGAACAGAATGTTGTATTTTTACTTCATTATACCTAAGTATTGCATTTTACCTTATTATACATAAGCGTAGTAAAATTTTTGTTTCAGTGGTGTGTGTAGGTTAGTGAGAGTGTATGAGTGTGTGTATGAGTGCACATGTGTGCGCATTGGGGTCATGATGAAAAAGACTCCCCAAAACAACGACCTGGAGAAACCTCTACACATGGGCACAAGGAACCATGTACGGGAAGGTTTGCAGCAATATTTTTCCAATAGTAAAAAACTGGAAACAATATAGGAAAACGTAAAAACTGTGGCATATTCATACCATGGAATACAATAAAGTGATGAATATGAATGAACTAAAGCTACTGCATCAATATGGATCTCAAAGTAAGGCTAAATGAAAACAAGTCAAAGAAAAATGTACACTGTAAGAGATCATTATTTCAAGTTCAAAAACAAGAAAAACTAAATAATGATTGTTTAGGGGTACTCATATAAGTAGTAAAAAAAAAAACCTAAAGAAAAGTAAGAATGACAAAAACAAAAATTAAGATGGTGGCTACTTACCTCTTTGGAGTTGAAAGGGGATGCAATACAGAAGGATACACAGGGAATTTCTGAAGCTTAGTAAGGTTTTCTTTCTTAAGCTGGGTATTGAGCGTATGGCTGTTTGTTTTATTTGTATCTCTTATACATATATTACATGTATGTCTTTTGTAGGTAGGAAATATCTCATGCTGAATAGGAAAACAAAGCTCTGTCACTAAAATTAGTTTAACAGCAACAGCCGTACTTGTGCTGGTCACTACCACTCATAAGCTCCCTTGTGCCAGATTTTGATCTCTAATACTGCGGTAGTCCCCCCTTATCCAGGGTTTCGCTTTCCACAGTTTCAGTTACTCACAGTCAACCTCAGTCCAAAAATATTAAATGGGAAATTCCAGAAATAAACAATCTGTGAGTTTTAAATTGCACACTGTCCTGAGTAGCATGATGAAGTCTCGTGCCGCCCTACTCCATCCTGCCCAGGAAGTGAATCATCCCTTTGTCTGGCGTTATCCACACACTATACGCTACTTGCTCCCTAGTCACTTAGTAGCCATCTCAGTTATCAAATCGACTGTCATAGTATTGCAGTGTTTGTGTTTAAGTAATCCTTATTTTATTTAATAATGGCCCCAAAGTGCAAGAGTAGTGATGCTGGTAATTCGGATATGCCAAAGAGAAGCTGTGAAGTGCTTCCTTTAAGTGAAAAGGTGAAAGTTCTTGACTTAATAAGGAAAGAAAAAAAAATCGTATCCTGACGTTGCTAAGATTGAGTAACTTTTATTAAACGATATTGCTACAATTGTTCTATTTTATTATTAATCTCTTACTGTGTCTAATTTATAAATTAAACTTTATCACAGGCATGTATGTATAGGAAAATATAGTGTACACGGGGTTCAGTACGATCCGCAGTTTCAGGCCTCCATTGGAGGTCTTGGAATGTATCCCCTGCGGATAAGGCGGGACTCACTCTCCATTAAAAAGAATCAGGACTCCTCAGATGGGAGATGACTTTGTGTCTTGGGGCAAGAAAATAACCAAAACTGTTCTGGTCCTTTCTAACATTGCTAGAAAGCAAGAACACTTTTAAGTCTGTCAGAGTTGTGCTGAAAAGACAAAAGAATAGGTTAAAGACAATAGTGATAATCAGACTGACAATTTGAGCATCAGAAAGAAAATAACTATGGTTAACTGAAAGAAAGCAATTTTGTAAAAATAATTTAGCATACATAAATAGGATGTCCAAGAGTCTAAAATGTTTTTTGGTTTTTTTTTTGCGTGGAAAGGAACAGAAGCCCTCTTCCTCCATCTCACAAACACCTAAGGGGAGCATACGGTAAAGATAAAAGCAGCAGATATGACAATAACCTCACTGTAGCTGATTAACATCCCCCTTCCTAGTTTTCTATTAACTGCAAAAAATCAAGATAACTGGAAAGTAGCCACCAGTTTAACCCCCAAACCAGACAGTTATAAGTTTCATAGTAATTGTATTTATAATACTTTTTATCTGTTTAGTTGTTTCAAGTGTTTAAAAGAACAAGCCATATTAAATTTTAATCAATGTTTAATATTTAAAGAACACTGATTTTCAATAGATAAATTAAATAACTGACTATTAAATAAACCACAGAAATGCTACAGGCAAACTGTTAAAAAGTTGCATATATCACTTCTTTTTTTACAAAGCAGTAGTAAGAACAGCAGTTGATTGTCCAGATGGACTCTAGTAATATTATGCAAATTCTTAAGTCTTAAGTTACATTTCTGGCTATCCTTTCAAACATACCATCCATTCCCCAATTTTCTTCCTAGAACCATTCATTAATTCAACAAATATTTGTTTAGTGCCTATTTTTCTTTTTTTTGTGAGGAAGACTGGCCCTGAGCTAACATCCGTTGCCACTCCTCCTCTTTTTGCTTGAGGAAGATTGTTGCCGAGCTAGTATCTGTGCCAATCCTCCTCTATTCTGTATGTGCAACGCTACACAACACAGCTTGAGGAGTGATATGTAGGTCTGTGCTCAAGATCTGAACCCATGAATCCTGGACCACCAAAGTGGAGCACCGGAAGCTGACCATTATGTCACCAGGCCGGCCTCCCGTCGAGTGCCTATTTTTAACACAACCTGTTCTAGGTGCTGCCTGACACAGAAGTGAGTGAACAAATCAGACTGGGTTCCCACTGTCTTGGGGCTTATGACTTCATTGTATAAGCATGGCCCTGTACACACTGACAATACCTAACCACCACCCAGTAACACAAACTTTCACAGGTGAAATTGCGGGTTTAAGGTACAGATTCAGGTCGCCATAAATTCTTCCCAGAACGAAACTGTTATCAATATTACAGAGTTTGCTGCTTTGGGAGAAGAGGTCCAGCAGGAACTATAAATCTCATCTCAAAAAGAATGTTAGGTCAGATATTACAAAAACTTAGAAAGGAGTAATGATTTAAAAAGCTTAAAGAATGAACAAACTTTTACAATACACAATAGAATGTCAAGGCACCTGTACTCTCCATAAATATACCATAGAAAATAACTCTGAACACACAGACATGTTCTCTACTTGTCTAGTTTCTTTCTGACTTTCTCACGTCTGTTTCCTCTTTCGTTCCCCTGGCTTCCTTGTATTTGTTTTCAGAACTTTTGTTATTTCTTTGCTCTCTTCCTTCTCCTATTCCACAGTGTACACCTACGGCCTGGGCTGGAAGTGAGGACTAACAAAAACAAGCAAAAGAGCCTCTTGACCAATAATTCCCATACCTATCGGAAGTTATTTGTATAAGATGAAAAAACTCAGAAAAACTCAGGTATTCAATGAAGTTATTCTCTTCTAGAGGTGCTCTGCTGCCATCAAACACTTGCTAGTTCCTACAGTGTATGACCTACACAAATTAGGTGGTGAGAGTCACATGGAACAGTCCTGGGTCACTGCTGTCTTCTCCTGTTTCTACTTGTCTGCCTCACAGGGTTTAAGGCAAAAAATCTCCTTCATACTAGAAAACAAGTCTCCATACAGACCAATGGTTTTGCCTACAGTCTATGGTGTAGCATCCTATGTTGGGTAGAAAGGCAGGGCCAGGATGCAGCTCTACGAGTGCTAATATCAAGACTGTGCAGAAAAGACCAGTAAAGTGGAAATTAAAATACAGCATATCACTCTTTTGAAGGGTCAACCTCTTGTCTTCTTTCCAGGCAAGGCAACACTAGGTTCTGGATGTTCCTGGACAGTCCCAACGTTTTTACTTTACTTCTTAATGTATACCTACATTTGACTTATTTTTTATACCACTATAAGACCTTTCTGGTAAATAAATCCAAAAATAAATAAATAAATAAAAGAGCAGGTCTGCCTATGATTTTTGGTTTGGAAAATATGCTCACCATAGCTCAAAAAAATACGTTGCACAATAATAAAGCCAGTCTCAATCTATAACACAAGCTGTGAGCTAGGGTACCTTCCAGAAGAGTACCGTCTGCTCTTCATTCCTACACTTTAGTTAAAGTCCTGCTTATAAGAGGGAGAAGAACTACTTTACTATAAAACTGTATTTCACTGTGGGCCCTCCTACTAATGACTACAAACTTTCTGTTCCATGCAGTTATTTTATATAGAAAAGATGCTAATTATTTTTTTAAACAACAACACGACATGGAATCAGAGGCCAGGGCAGGAGGCCTCTGAGTGGACCTCAATCGCTGCAGCAAGAGCTCCAGCTGAGGTTCTGTTACTATGGCAATGGCAGATCTTGTGGCAATGAAGGGTCTTGTGGCTATATAAGCAAACTGCTGGCTCTGAAACCAGCTGCTTGCCTTTGCCAACCTCACAGTGAATGAGCTGAGAATACTGAAAGAACCACTACGAAAAAACAGATGAAACATTTGGGCAACTTCATCCAGGCACAAAGAAGTCCAGTGTAATGCTCTTTACTCTGGCACTAGAGTCAGGTTTGGTCAAATCCAGAGGAGGTCTTTTTCAAATGTTTATTTTATTTAGAGAAAAACGCAGCAAATCAAAGAATGAGACAGAGAAGGAAATCTTTAAAACAGCCAAAAGATTTCATGTATGAAAGTTTGAGGAGAAAAGAACCATTTTGTGGGCCCCTCCTGCAACACTCATCTTCTAAACTGCTTATTAATATTTATTGCTGATCTAGTGCACAATCTATGGGAAACCAGAACAAATGCAGGAAGCTTTTTGCCCACGAAAAAATGGTGTTTGGGCAGGATATCTGTCTTCTGGCAACTGCCCAGAATTGCTCAGCACTGACAAATGGGAAATTGACGTGAGTTCCCCAAAGATCCTCATTCATTCATTTAATAAATATTTACTGACAAACTACTACGAGCCAAATACTAAATTGAGAACAGTGAACAAACAGCCTTGATCCATGCCCTCAGGGAGCTAACAGTCTAGTGGGGGAGAAGAGAGGAAAAAGAAGTCAAACATACACTAAAACCTATGTAATTACAAATTGAGGTAAGTGCTACAAAAGAAAAGAATAAGGGGCTATGAGAGATAATAACAGTGGGAACTGAACTTAGATTAGAGAGAGGTGTGTCTCCGGAGGCTCTTCTCCCCTCTATCTAAAATTAGATAATTTAAAACAAATATTACTTTAAGCACTTTTCGGCCAGAAGGAAGATAAGGGCTTTATTTAATAATCCATCTTTTTAAAAATGGTAATTAATACATACAAGGCACAAAATTCAAAAGTATTTGAAAATAAGCCTCCCTTCTTCTCTCTCCTGTCTTCTAGCTAGCAAACTGCCCCTCCCCTGAGACAAATACTGTTATTAGTTGCTTATCTCTCCAGAGATATACCAAACCTGCAGTTCTCAGTGTGGTTCAGGGACCCCTGAGATCTCTTCAGGCAGCTGAGAAGAGTAAAACTATTTTCATGACAACACTAAGACATATGTGGCTTTTTCTCTCTCATTCTCTCACAAGTGCATGGTGGAGTTTTCCAGAGGCTACATGATAGGTGACGGTATTACCACTCTGATGGCTTATGGAACATGTGAAGCAGATAGGAGAATCTGGCTATCTTCTTTTCTTTTTTTTTTTGAGGAAGATTAGCCCTGAGCTAATATCCGCTGCCAATGCCCCTCTTTTTGCTGAGGAAGACTGGCCCTGAGCTAACATCCGTGCCCATCTTCCTCTACTTTATATGTGGGACGCCTACCACAGCATGGCTTGCCAAGCAGTGCCATGTCCACACCCAGGATCCAAACCAGCGAACCCCGGGCCAGTGAAGCTGAATGTGTGCACTTAACCACTGCGCCACCAGGCCGGCCCCCCAGCTATCTTCTATTAAAACAGATATTAAGGAGTTTTGCAAAAATGTAAAACAATGCTACCCTTCTAACTAAATTCTGTAATTATTTTGGAAATAAATTTATTTTTCATAAAAATGCTATTTATACTAACATACAATGAGTTTATTACTAGAGTCATATGTTGCTTAACAACGGGGATATGTTTTGAGAAATATGTCGTTAGGTGATTTTGTTGTTGTGGGCATATCAGAGTGTAAAAATACAAAACTAGCTGGTATAGCCTTACACACCTAGGCTAGATGGTACTAATCTCATGGGACCATTGTCATATATGTGGTCCGTTCTTGATCAAATGTCATTATGCAGCACACGAATGTATTTGAAAACAAATGTTTTAAATTTCTTAGTTTTCTTTTCTTTTTACCTTTTTTTTTTTTTTTGAGGAAGATTAGCCCTGAGCTAACAACTGCCGCCAATCCACCTCTTTTTGCTGAGGAAGACTGGCCCTGAGCTAACATCCATGCCCATCTTCCTCTACTTTATATGTGGGACGCCTACCACAGCATGGCTTGCCAAGCAGTGCCATGACCACACCCTGGATCTGAACCGGCGAACCCCGGGCCGCCGAAGTGGAACGTGCCAACTTAACTGCTGTGCCACCAGGCTGGTCCCAGTTTTATTTTCTAATACAGTAAATATGAGTAGATATCAAGAGCAAACAGCTTGAGAACCACTAATGCAAGCATTTATAAATGTACATCGATTGTTCATTTTTAACCCTACTGATCATCTATTGCACCATTTTGGTGGATGTTTTACAGTGCGTTTTAAGTAGACAGGGGAAGAGAAGAAAACTAAGTTACTTATTTGTGGCTACAATGTGTTGTGGATTATCTGGCCATCAACACAACACAAATTTTACCATGGTGACTCGCTAGTTGTTTTTCCACATGATCTCAAACTTTTGGTGTATTAATATATGGAGTTACTCCAAGCCAATACCTTACAAATCAAAAAGTAATTATAACATATCAGTGGTATCTGAAGTTGAACGGCAAGGTTAAATACATACCTGTGGTGTGAGAGTAAAGAGAGAAGCTATTTTTAAATGGAATAACACGATAATGGTGGAGTAGTTTTTTTGGACTAACTCTCCCACAGTCAGATAACAATGATAAACTCTGAACAAACATGAAAAACAAGCATATGAAGGCACTAGAGAGCAAGCAAAACCTGGCAGAAACTGGACTGCAGTCAACCCTCAGAAGGGCAACAACTCTGAGAGCTGAGTTGTACACACTGCTCTGCCTGTGGGCACTCCTCAGTTCCTGTGCAAGAAATGGCTAGAACTCAAGCAGAAACTGCATCTTCAGAGCTTAGGAGACAGAGTACTGACTTTGGCTGCCAGAGCAGCTGAAGAATGAGGGGGGAAATCTCAACTCAATAAGAAGATAAACAATCCATAACCCTGTTCAAAAACAGGCAAAATTTTTAAAAGACATTTCACCAAAGAAGATATACAAATGGTTAGTACACACATGAAAAGATACTCAACATCATTAGTCACTAGGGAAATGCAAATTAAATACAACAGGGTACCACCACAAACCCACTAGATCAAAAAGACTAACAATAACAGGTGTTGGTGAGAAAGTGCAGAAATGGGAACCCTCTTACATTGCTGGTGGGAATGTAAAATGGTGCAGTCACTTTGGAAAACAATTTGGCTATTTCTTAAAATTTCTTTGAACATAAATTTACCATACAAACCAGCAACTCCACTCTTCAGTATCAACCCAAGGTTCTTTGTGGAAAACAAAACAAAACAAAACAAAACAACAAAACTTATGATACTATTAAGGAAATATGAGCGTGTAATACTTGACAATATCAAGGAATTATTATTTTTCAGATGTAATAATGGTAATTGCTTCTAAAAGAAAACTTACTTTTTAGAGATACCTATTGAGATATTTACAGCTAACATGACATGATGTTAAAGTTTTGCTTCCAAATATTCAGTGGGGATTCTGGCAGTAAAGTGGACGGGGCTATCACAGATACACAGATGGGACTCGGTAAGTGTTGAAGCTGGGAATGTGCACATGGGGATTCATTATACTATTCTCTACTATTGTTTGAAATTTTCCATAAGAAAAAACAATTAAAAGTGGATATTAATATCTACCTCATAGATTTATTTTGAGCATTCAATTTGATAACACATACAAAAGGCTTATCATAAAACAAGTTTGGCAAAATGTTGGTAATTGTTGAAGTTTGATGATGTGTACAGGGATTCATTATACCTCCCTCTTTACTTCTGAATATATTTTTAAAGTTTTCCATAATAAAAAGATTTTTTAAAAAAATGAGTCTGCGACCTATACATTTCATTACTGGTATCAGCACTTTCATTTTTCCATTTTTCAATAATTTACACAAAGTAAAAGTAAAATGCAATAAAATGTTCCAATACTTACACAATCAAGGTTTTGCTTTACAAAGACCAAGATACTTATGTGGCCAATCAACTAATGTATCAAATTTAAGGTTTGGTTAAGATAGGCAAATCAGAAATGTAAGTATAATGTAAATAAATATGAGGTGCTCAAAATTCAAAAGTAAATACAGTCCTCCTTTCCTTTGTATAGTTTTTAGAGGTAAAATGAGACTGATTTCTTTAGGCATCAGAGAAATTTTCTTCTTTTTGAGCAAGGTTCGCCCTGAGCTAACATCCGCCACCAGTCCTCCTCTTTTTGCTGTGGAAGACTCGCCCTGAGCTAACATCTGGGCCCATCTTCCTCTACTTTATATGTGAGACGCCTACCACAGCATGGCTTGACAAGCAGTGGGTAGGTCCGCATCTGGGATCCAAACCAGCAAATCCCGGGCCGCCAAAGCAGAACGTGCAAACTTAACCATTGTGCCCCTGGGCCAGCCCCAGAAATTTTTTTTACCTAAGTAATAAAAATAATAAAAGTAGCTTAAAGCTCATATTGCTATGTAGAAGTCTAGCTAGCTAAAAGTTTCTGCTTTAACTACTCTATATAACTAGACTCAAGGCTTTGCAGTAGCTAGCTTATTTATTCGGTAATATCCTAAACACAGACTATTGCTAGAGGCATATGTCCCCACAACTTGTTTCTTCTGAAGAGACTGGAAAAGAAATGATTGCAAATCTGTCCACCAGATACAAAGGAGATTGGGATGGGGAAAAAGAACCAGTCTCGTCTCTACTCTAAGTCAGTCTATTCTCTATTATTCAGAGTCTCAAGAACTGGCTAAGGAGCCAGATCAGAGTTTCCAAACTGGCCTGCTTTTGTTTGACCCACATTGTTTTTAAAAAATAGAAAAAAATTCACACAAATTCACATAAAGTCCAGATCAATTGACTGGTAGATGTTACAGTTTGGGACCCCTGTCCTAGACTGATATAAAGACAGATATGATGTTCCCTGTCCTTGTGTCAATCAGGTAGAATTAATTCAATTGTAATGAATGTGGTGGAGAGTGCGTGACAGAGGTTCCTCTTAAAATTTTTATCTCTTTGTAATGCTGTACATCCTGGCACTGAAATATAGTCCATCTTATATTTTTTGCTGCTTCATATATTATACACACCTTTAATAAAAGGGTTATATCAAATACTTCATTTATATTCCTTAGGAGCCTTTACTTGGCACCAGACTCATAATAACAAACAGTGAAAAAACCAACAAAACAGTCCATAAATCTTACTAAACAAAATTAAAGATCTGCAGAAATCAGCTCATTTGCAAAAGGAGCTGCCTACAACAAAATTCAAGATGAGACCTACCTTTGTTCATTCAACAAATATGTCCTATATGAGCATATAACGTGCCAGGTGCAGAAAAAGGCCAATTTCAGTAAAAAACTAACTGCCAAATGCTTACGTGGGCTTCAATGTAGTGCTATGCAGAATTTCTCAACCTGGGCAGTACTGCCATTTCGAATCAAACAATTCTTTGCTGCGGGGAGCTGTCCTGTGCACTGTAGGATACTGAGTAGCATTCCTAGCTCTTACCCACTAGATGCCAGGAGCTCCCCCCACCCGCCCCTCCCCAGGTTATGATAGCCACAAATATCTCCAGACACTGTCAAATGTCCTCCAGGACAGGATACAACTGAAAACAACTTAAATGCCAGTAGAAATATACACAACTTCATAATTAATAACCTCTCTCTCTACATATATATGTAAAATGATCAAACACTGGCTAATTAATGATATCGTAAGTAAATGAAACTGTGGACATTAACAAAAAGTCCTGTCAAAGTAAATCAAGAAATCTAAATAAGATTTCTATAAACTCAAAAAAAATTATTTTAACTAATATCTCCATCTTTAAGTCCTATAGTTAAGCGCCCTCTGTAGTGGAGAAGTTCCTATCCCGCTAACTCAGGCTCTTTTCTGAATACAGACACATATTCTAATACATAAAAACATTAATAGAGCCTACCATTCACAGGGAGAACCTCTGTTTCTGAGTCTTCCCTCTCAGATGTTTCGTTATACATTAGGATGAGCAGAAGAAAGAAAATCAAGTGAAATGTCAGTCAGGGAGTATTCCTCTCTAATTCAAAGGTTCCATTTAGTAGGAAGAGGATAAAAATATTGATTACACCTATACAAGTTTTTAATTAGTTTTAAGTTTCATTTATTTGTTAACTCTTCTTATTTTTCTTGATGATTTTATAATTTCTTGTCCAAATATTAGCTAGTAAGTAAAGATCAATCTTGTTTAACAGGGAAAAAGGGAACAAGAACTAATTTTTATTGAGCTCTTCTTTGCCAGGAACAGTATTAAGACACTTTATCTCACTTCCTTCTTAAAACAGTTCTGAGACAGGGTTTATGATCCCCATTTTATGGCAAAAAGAATTATGTAAAACTAGGGTTTGAAGCAGGCAGGACTGCCCAAGTCAAAGGTACATGTAAGTATACTCTACCTCCTTCCAAAGAAGGAGCTAGCAGGCACGATGGCATTCTCTTGCCTCTATTATAAAATACAAGAGGCTCAAAATAACGGCTAGAAGAAGGGTCTTAATCTGAAGAGTTTGACCAAAAGTTAAGAATTCCCAAATAAAGAGAAAAAGTGAACATATTCTAGTGGTAACAAAATTCAGATGTATATGGTTTTCATATCTGTTCACAAATAACTCAACATTGGGCAGCAGGAACACACCCACAATTTCAAGACTCCAGCAAGGAGCGCTGACTGGCCTCAATAAAATGTCAACTTACTGCCAAAGGATCCAGATCAGTGGAACTTTCCAGTTCTCTAAGGAAGCAATATATAGTTGCCTGCAAAATGGTTCCAGAATCCAGCAAGAACTAGAAATTAAAAAAAAAAGCTCAGACCAGGCTCTGAGTATCAAATATCTTCTTCATGAAAGAATCAACAGAAAATCTAAGAGAGGTACTCTAGTTGTACCTCAATCCAGGCTTTAAGGTCTGAAAGTTAGTCTACTTTTTCATTTGCTTGCAAAGTTTGTTCAACTTTTCCTTCTATGTTTTGTTTCACGGAAGAAAAATAAAACCGTCATCTTTAAACACGAGAGTGCTAACTTTTCCTCCTGGTACCCATGTCCCCGACACAGTTAAAAGAACACTCTCCCCCACCCCCCGCACACATACCCTTCGAATGCCTGTTTGAATCCTAAATAAACCAAAACACATGTGTCAGGGAGGGGACAATAAAAGCCTCAGCAAGGAAACATTTTAGTTCCAAAGTTCCAAAGGCAAACTGCTAACTGAAAACGGAAATTAACTTTACCAACTGTAAGATAAAGAAAAAAGTTCATGACCCCGTTGTTTTAAAGGAATTTCCAGGCATGGAATCAGATTATAGATTTAATTCCCAGTTTAGGAACTGAAACAAGTCTGGCCTGGAGATAAAATGGTGATGATTTGCTTGACACACCTCTACTGGAGCAGCTGTTCCCATCTGTCCACTTCGCTCCCTTCCTCTAAAAGGTGCTTCAAGGTCTGGATTTATCAGTTACATATGCTAATTGAAAAGAAGGCACATTTCCCACGCCACATTTCCCACGCCACATTTATGGAAATAACATGATGACCCATTTCAACACTCATAAACAGATGTTAAATTGACCAAAGTATATTTAAATAACTTCATCTCATTCATTCTTGCTAAGGGTCTCAGATTTGTTCTCTTATGGCACTTTCTTCCAAGATGACTGGCCATATACTAAGTTTAATAAATGTTAGAAAGGTTGTTTTGCTCTGAAAAAAGGAAAATAACTGCAGTAGAAGACACAAGCTTTCCAAAAGAATTTTCACACGATGAGCATTAAAAACTCCCCTAAGCTAAGACATAGAACACTGGGTTCTTTTTCCTTGACCCTCTATTCTGCCTAAACTCACTCTAACTGATCATGAACAAGAGAGGCACAGTTTGAACTCTAGCAGGAGAAATACACTATATTTAAGGGGTCTGCCCCCCCTAAGATTGTTCTGATTACAGCTACGAAGCCATTTTTTTTTTCCTTTTTCTCCCAAAGTCCCCTGGTACATAGTTGTATATTTTTAGTTGTGGGTCCTTCTAGTTGTGCCATGCAGGACGCCACCTCAACATGGCTTGACGAGCGGCGCCATGTCCACGCCTAGGATTTGAACTGGCGAGACCCTGGGCCGCCAAAGCGGAGCAGGCAAACCTAACCACTCAGCCACGGGGCCGGCCGCTGTGAAGCTATTTGCTTCTTTACAAAAGAAGCCTTGACCTCCCCACAATTTACCCATCCTAGCTACAGTAACCATTTCTTTCTTTCTTTCCTTTTTTTTTGCTCAGGAAGATTCACCCTGAGCTAACATCCACTGACAATCTTCCTCTTTCTTTTGTATGTTAGCTGCCACTACAGCATAGCCATTGACAGATGAGTGGTGTATGTCCATGCCCAGGAACCAAACCTGGGCTGCCAAAGTGGAGCGCATTGAACTTAGCCACTAGGCCACTGGGGCTGGCCTGTAACTATTTCTATTTGGGAAGAAAACTCTGAATTTTCTCACCTTTCTCAATATGAAGCAGTCTCTACAAACACATTGTTTATCAGAAAGCAAAATGATAAACAACCTAAATGTCCCTATAGGGAAATGGTTTTATAAATCACAGAACATTCAAAATAGAAGACTAGGCAGCAATCAACAAGAATACCAGATAAATCAGATAAACCTACATGCACTAACATGAAATGTGTTAGTATATATATTTTTGTATTTTTAAGCAAAAATGACAAATTTCAGGAAAACAGGATTAGATGACTCCATTTATGTAAATACAAACACCTTTTATATGTGGGGGAAAAAATCCCACACACAGATTACCAGACGCTTAGAGAAAGGTCTAGAACAGAGTTGCCCAACTGAAATATAATGAGAACCACAAATTAAAGCTACATATATAATTTTTTTCTTTTCTTTTTGGTGAGGGAGATTGGCTCTGAGCTAACATCTGTGCCAATCTTCCTCTATTTTGTATGTGGGGTGCTGCCATAGCATGGTTTGACGAGCAAGGTGTAGGTCTGCACCTGGGATCCAAATGCTGTGAACCCTGGGCTGCCAGAGCAGAGCATATAAACTTAACCACTATGCCACTGGGCTGGCCCCCCACATATATAATTTTAAATTTTATAGTAGCCATATTAAAGAATGTAAAGGTGAAATAAATTAATTATTTATTCTATTTAACCCAATATATTAAAAATGCTACCATTTCAATAATAAAATTCATACAAAAACTGAGATAGCTTATTTTTTTTCTTACAAAGCACTCAAAATGCGGCGTGTATTTTACACATAAAACATATCTCAAATTGGACAAGAGCAATATATGGCTAGTGATTAATGTATTGGACAGAGGAGGACTAAAAAAAGAGAAACATCAAACTATTAACTTTCATTTTGTATTCCATATCTTTCTGCATTGTTTGAATTTTTTAAACCACAGCCAGTATTACTTTCATGATAGTTTAAAAAAAATCTAAAAAGTGACTGTATCTATATAAAAATTAATTCAAGAAAGATCAAAACGTAAACATAAAAGCCAAAACCATAAGGTTCCTAAAAGATACAAGAAAAACAGGAGAAATCATCTCAACCTTAGGATAGATAGATTTCTTAGGACAAAAAAGCACTAACAATAAAAGAAAAAACTAAAAGAAACAATTTTATCAATATCTAAAATTTCTGCTCATCAAAACACACCATAAAAAAGTGAAGAGGCAAGACACAGATTGGGAAAAATACTAAAAATAGTATTTATATCTGACAAAGTATCCATAACTAGAATATATAAAGAACTACAAATCAACAAAACTGATGAACAACCCAACAAAAAATGAGACTGGGGGCCCGGCCCCACGGCGGAGTGGTTAAGTTTGCATGCTCCACTTCGGCTGCCCAGTGTTTCGCAGGTTTGGATCTTGGGCACAGACCTAGCACCGCTCATCAAGCCATGCTGAGGCAGTGTCCCACATAGCACAACCAGAAGGACCTATAGCTGGAATATACAACTATGTACTCGGGGGATTTGGGGAGAAGAAAAAAAAAATTAGACTGGAAGTGACACTTCGCAAAAGAAGATATACAAATGGCCAATAAGCACATGAAAAGATGCCATGATTATTAGTCTTCAGAGCAATGCAAATTAAAGCCACAGGAGACACCATTTCACACCCACTAAAACAAGAAAGACTGACAACACCAAATGTGGGCAAAGATATGAACCAAATGGAACCCTCATACACTATATTCATGCCCTCACACACTATGAGGGGAGGAATATAAAATAGTACAATGATTTTGGAGAAGTGTTTGGCAGTTTGTTATAACATTAAGCACAGATCTACCCTATGATCTAGCAATCCTATTCCGAGGTATTTATTTACCCAAGGGAAAAAAAAATATGTCTTCAAAAACATTTGGAAACAACCCAAATGTCCATCAGCAGGATAAACTGGTACATTCTCATACAATGGAAATAAAAAGGAATGAATCCTGATAGACAAAGCAACATGGAGGAGTCTAAAAAGTGTTATGCTGAGTGAAAGAAGCCAGGCACAAAAAAGTTACACAACATTTGATTTGATTTACATGAAGTTATGGAATAGGCAAAACTAACCTATCATAATAAAAATAAGTGGCTGCCTAGAGCAGAGGGTGTGAGGGGGTGGGGAAAGAGAACCAACTGGAAAGGGGAATGAGGGAACTTTCTAGGGGTGACAGATTTATACCACACACTATTTTGGGTGGTGGCTACGTGAATGTATGAAATTGTCAAAATTCACCGAACTGAACATTTAAGGTTCCTGTGATTAACTAACCTACCTCCTGTCGGGAAGGCCAAATGTTACAGGGAATTAAAAACACTTAATGGATGCTGTTTAATACATCTTCTGAACAGATGACGACGGAGAAAATAATGAAGCTTGGTATATGGAGAACTGTCACTAAAATGCTCTCCATCATTCTTCTTGATAGGAGTCCAGACAAATCTCTCCAAAGTATTTTCCTCTAGCTTTGTTATTTATAAATGAGATGAAGGAATACTAACCACAACTAAAATGATATCCTTCCTCTCTGAAATCTTGCTTTATTTTTATCTCCCCCTTTCTTAAATATTTTCAATGAATGTCCATATAATAAGGCATCTAGCTGAAATAACAACAAAAGGTAGCAAAGAAGAGCAGTAACCAAGTATGAGAAGATATAGAAAAGACTTCCCATGTTCAAGTGTAATCTAGCCAACTTAGTTCCAAAGGAGGAAAAACATGAATCCATGTAATATGCTCGTAACTGAAAGTCAGGGAAATCACTCAAAGTCTTTTCCCCATTGCCCTTCCCCAAAGGCTTACTCAGTTCTATTTTTTCTTGCAGTAAAAGGCACAAGAAAATCCCCCAAAGCAACAAAGAGGTAGTCACCACAAACTACTTTAGCGATAAACAGGATATAGAGCCAAGTGGCAGAATGTTTAGCTCACGTCTCTGTAACGTCTCCTATATCTATTCAATCTACTGTATACAGCGACTTTGCTAGTGGTCACCAGCCACAGCCTGAACACTTACAATAATGGCACAAATTATACATCAAAATCCCTTAGGTACATTTTAACCCAGCACCTGTGCTAAATAGGATAAAACAACTGAAAGGTTAACCATAAGGAAATCCAAAGTTAAGCGCAGGAAAGGCTGAGGGAATACCATATGCTTCCTGACTAAAAACACTGCTTCCAGGCACACAGCAGAGCTTCTGCTCACCCTGACAAGGATGTGCATTGTGAAATGTATTGCCGTGGAAACATTTCTACAAGAGGACAAGTCAACCTCAAATAAAGGAAATAGCAGGAGTTGCGAAATAAGTCTTGTGGAATGAGTAAGGAACTTCCCACATGTCTGTGCTTGAACTATGGCATGATTAAGCTGAAATAAAATGTCATTCCAATCATACAATAGACTTGACAGTCTGTTTCCAGGGTCAGATACCTGTTGAACACAAGCTGTGGAACCAAAAACACCCTGCTTTTAGGTTAAGACTGATAGGAGAATACATATAACCAAAAGGATAAGAATGAAATCTCCTTAGATCAAAGTTTACCCAAGACTTTTTAAAAATAGTAGCTATTAATAAAACATATTCATTTATTCATTCACTCAACAAATTCCTATAAATTATTTACCATGTACCAGACTAGACAAAAAAAAGAAGATACAAGGTCTATGCCCTCAAGCTCACAGTGTAGTGGGGGAGATCAACATGAGTTGACAGAGTATAGTGTAGCAAGTGCTACAATAAAGGCTATTAACAAATGCCGCTGGAAAGGGGTATTAGGGTTTTTAGATCTAAGACACAGACATTGACTGGCTGGTTTAGACAAAAAAGAAATTTACTTGAAAGATATTGGGGGTAAAAAAAAGACACTGGGCTTTGCAAGAGTCCACAGAACATGTACCAAGATAGACCACATCCAGGGTCATAAAACTAATGTCAACAAATTTAAGAGCTGAAATCATAAAAAGTGTGTTCAACAACAACAACGGAGTCAAACTAGAATTCAACAACAGAAAGATAAGAGGAAACCTCCAAACATTTGGAAATTTGACAATACACTTCTAAATAATGCATGAATCAAAGAGAAAGCCTCAAAGGAAATAAATATATTGAACTGAATGAAAATGAGAATACAACCTATCAAAATTCGTGGGATACAGCTAACGCAGTGCAGGAGGGAAATGTGTAATACTAGATACATTATAAAGAGGAAAAGTCTCAAATCAACAATCTAAGCTCCCACCTCAAGAACCGAGCAAAAGAATAATAATAAATATGCAAAGAAAGGAGAAGTAAGGAAATAATAATGAGCAGAAGTCAGTGAAACTGAAAACAGACAACAGAGAAAAATCAAGGAAACAGAGTTAGTTCTTTGAAAATATCAATAAAATTGATAAACTTCTAACAAGACTGACAAAAAGAGACAAGACATAAATTACCAATATCAGGAATGAAATAGGTTACCACTACAAACCCCACACACATTGAAAGGATAAGAGAATGCTATAAAGAATCCTACCCACATAAATTTAACAACTTAGACAAAACAGACCAACTCCTCAAAAGACACAAACTACCACAACATACCCACTCTGAGATAGATAATTTGATGAGCCCTATCAAAGAGACAGAATTTGTAATTTAAAAACTCCTAAAAAGCAAATATTCGGGCCCAGATTGGTCGCACTGGAGAATCTAACAAATTCTTAAACAAGAATTAACATCAATTTTACATCATCTCTTCCAGAAAACAGAAGAGGAGGGAACACTTTCCAATTCATCTTATGAAGTTAGCATTGTCTGATACCAAAACCAGACAAAAGAAAAGAAAATTAATACCAACATCCCTCATAAATACAGATGCAATCCGTAGCAAAAGATTAGCAAATAGAATTCAACAATACATAAAAAGAATTATACACCATGAGCAAGTAGGGTTTATTCCAGGGACAAAAGGCTGGTTAAATATTTGAAAATTAATTAATGTGTACTGGCATAAGGACAGACATATAGATGAACAGAATGGAGTTGGGAGTCCAGAAATAAACCTAATTAAGGTCAATTAATTTCTGACAAAAGTATCAAGACAATTCAGTGGGGAAAGAGGTTTTTCAAAAACGGTGCTGGGACAACTGGATATCCACATGCAAAAGAGGGAAGGTGAACTCCTACATCGTATCATATACAAAAATCAACTAAAGACAATCAAAGACCTAAATGTAAGCACTAAGACTACAAAACTTTTGGAAGAAAACAATCAGGATTAATATCTGTGATCTTGGATCAGGCAATAGTTTCTTAGATATGATACCAAAACCACAAGTGACAAAAAAAAATTAATTAGATTTCATCAAAATAAAAATTGTGCTGCAAAGGACATGATCAAGAAAGTGAAAAGATAACCCATATTTTGAGGGAAAATATTTGTAAATCATATATCTGATAAGAAACTTGTATTTAGAATATATAAAGAACCATCACAACTCAAAAATAAAGAGACAACCCAATTAAAAATGGGGAAAAGATCTGAACAGACACTTCTCCAAAAAAGATGTACAAATGGCTAATAAACACCTGAAAAGATGATCATCATCATTAGGTACCAGGGAAATGAAAATTAAAACTACAATAAGATAGCACTTCACACCCCCTAGGATGGCTATGATCAAAAAGAGGGATAACGACATGTGTTGATGAGGATGTGGAGAAATTAGAACCTGCATACACGGCTTGTGGAAATCTAAAACGCTGCAGCTGCTATGGAACACAGTCCGGCAACTCCTCAGTTAAACACAGTTACCATATGATCAAGGAATTCCACTCCCACCCAAGAGAAATGAAAACATATGTCTACCAAAAAACTTGTATACAAATGTTCATAGCATTATTCATAATAGCCAAAAAGTGGAAACAACTTGAATGTCCACCAAGTAATGAATGGATATCCATATAACGGATTATACGGCAACAGAAAGAAATGAAGTACTAAAATATGCTACAACATGGATGAACCTTGAAAACATTATGCTAAGTGAAAGAAGCTAGACACAAAGAAACACATATTGTATATTCCATTTATATGAAACGTTCAGAATAGGCAAATCCATAAAGAAAAAACAGACTGGTGGTTGCCTAGGCCAGGAGTGGGAGGAATGAGTGGAGGGGAGGAAATAGGGAGTGATTGTTAATGGGCGCAGGATTTCTTTTTGGGGAGATGAAAGTGGTCTGAAATTGATGGGTTTACATCCCTATAAACCCACCGTTAAGTCAAAAATATCTTAAATCGAAAATGCTTTTAATACACCAAACCAACCGAACATCACAGCTTAGCCTAGCTTACCTTAAATGTGCTCAGAAAACTTACATTAGCCTACAGTTGGGCAAAATCATCTAACACAAAGCCTATTTTATAATAAAGTGTTGAATATCTCATGTAATTTATTGAATATTGTACTGAAAAACAGAATGGCTGTACGGGTACACAATGATTCTAAGTCTATCAGCTGTTTGCCCTCTTGATCATGTGGCTGACTAGCGCCGTGGCTTGCTGCTGCTACCCAGCATCATCAGAGAGCATCAAATTGTATATTGCTAGCCTGGGAAAAAATCAAAATTAAAAATTTGAAGTAGAGTTTCTACTGAATGCATATTGCTTTTGCACCATCATAAAGTCAAAAAATCCTAAGTCAAACCATTGTAAGTCGGGGACTGTATGTATTAAAAATCATTGAATTGAACATTTTAAATGAATGAATTATATAGTATGTGAATTACCTCTCAAGAAAGCTGTTATAAAAAAATCAATGCAATCCATCATATTAACAGGCTAAAGGAAAATAAAATCACATGACAACATCAATCTATACAGAAAAAGCATTTGACAAAATTTAACACTGATTCATGATAAAAACTCTGAAAAAATTAGAAAGAGGGAACTTACTCAACTTGATTAAAAGCATCTACAAAAGACCTACAGCTAATCTTTTTTTTGAGGAAGACTAGCCCTGAGCTAACATCTGCTGCCAATCCTCCTCTTTTTGCTGAGGAAGACTGGCCCTGAGCTAACATCATGCCCATCTTCCTCTACTTCATATGTGGGACGCCTGCCACAGCATGGCTTGTCAAGTGGTGCCATGTCCACCCCCGGGATCCAAACTGGCGAACCCCAGGTCGCCAAAGTGGAACATGTGTACTTAACCACTGCACCACTGGGCCGGCCCCCTACAGCTAATCTTAAACATCACAGTGAAAGACTCCCCAAGATTGGGAACAAGGCAAGGATGTCCAATCTCATTGCTCTTATTCAAGATAGTGCTTTAAGTCTAAGCCAGTACAATAATGCAAGAAAATGAAAAAGCATACAGATTGGAAAAAAATAAAACTGCCCATATTTGCAATAATGATGATCTACACAGAAAATCCCAAGGAGTTTATTAAAAAGAAATTCTAGAATATGTGAGTTCAGCAAGGTTGCAGGATATAAGAAAAACATACAAAAATCAATTGTATTTCCATATACTAGTGATGAATATGTGGACATTAAAATTAAAAATACAATACCATTTATAACCACTCAAAAGAAAATGAAATATTAGGTATAAAGCTAACAAAACATGTACAGGACGTGTATGCTGAAAAGTACCAAATGTTGATGAAGGAAATCAAAGAGTGTCTAAATAACCAGAGAGACATACCATATTCACGGATTGGAAGACTCAACATAGTAAAGATATCAATTCCCCTCAGACTGATATATAGGTATTAGTCTGCTTGGGTTGCCATAACAGAATACCATAGCCTGGGCAGCTTAAACAACAGAAATTTATTTTCTCACAGTTCTGGAGGGTGGAAGTCCAAGATCAAAGTGATTGGTGAGTCTTCTCTTCCTTCCTTGCAGACAGCTGCCTTCTCTCTGTGTCTTCACATGGCCTCTTCTCTGTGTGTGCTTGGATAAAGAGATTTCTGGTGTCTCTTCATCTTCTTATAAGGATGTCAGTCCTCTAGGATTAGGACCCCACCCTTATGACCTCATTTAACCTTCACTACCTCCTTTAAGGCCCTAGCTCGAAATATAGTCACACTGGGGATTAAGTAACATACAAACTTGGGAATGGGGCACAAGTGAGTCCATAACAAAGTTTAATGCAATTCCTATCAAAATCCCAGAGTTTTTTGTAGGTACAGACAAAATTATTCTAAAATTTATATGAAAAGGCAAAGAAATAAAATAGTTAAAACACTTTAACAAAAAACCAACAATGTGGGAGGAATGAGTCTATCAGATTTAAAGACTTATTATATAAATCAAGATATTATATAATCAAGATTGTGTGTTGGGGCCGGCCCCGTGGCCGAGTGGTTAAGTTCACGCACTCCGCTGCAGGCGGCCCAGTGTTTCGTTGGTTCAAATCCTGGGCAGGGACATGGCACCGCTCATCAAACCACGCTGAGGCGGCGTCCCACATGCCACAACTAGAAGGAACCACAACAAAGAATATACAACTATGTACTGGGGGGCTTTGGGGAGAAAAAGGAAAAAAATAAAATCTTAAAAAAAAAAAAAAAGATTGTGTGGCACTGGCAGAAGGATAGACACATGTCAATGCAACAAAGTAGAGAGACCAGAAATAGACCCACACAAATATGCCCCACTGATTTTTGACAAAAGTGCTAAAGTGGGGACGGCCCTGTGGCCAAGTAGTTAACTTCGTGTACTCTGCTTTGGCGGCATACTGCATGCCACAACTAGAGGGACCCACAACTAAAAATACACAACTATGTACCAGGGGACTTTGGGGAGAAAAAGGAAAAAAAAAAACCTTAAAAGAAAAGTGCTAAAGACATTCAATGACAAAGGTGCAAAAGCAATTCAAAGAATTTCAAAAATGGTGCTAGAATTGGATAGTATAGCCAAAAAAGTTAACCTTGACCTAAATCACATATCTTATACAAAAATTAACTCAAAATAATCATGGACTTAAATGTAAAACATAAAACTACAAAACTTTTATGAAAAAGCAAAAGAGAAAATATGTGGGATCTAGGACTATGCAAAGCATTCTTATATTTGACACCAAAAGTGATAATCCATAAAAGAAAAAACTGATAAACTAGACTTGATCAAAATTAAAAATATGTGCTCTGTGAAAAATCCTCTTAAAACAATAAGACAAGCTACACACTGGGAGAAAGTATTTGTAGACCACATATCTGATAAAGGACTAATATCTAGAACATATAAAGAACTCTTAAAACTCAACAGTAAAAAGCTCAGACAATCCAATTAGAAAATGGTCAAAAGACATGAAGAGTCATTTCACAAAGAGGATATATAGATAGCAAAAGAGCACATGAAAAGATATTTAACACCATTAGCCATTAGGGAAATACAAATTTACAACATAATAAAGTATCACTACGCATCTATCAGAATGGCTAAAATAAAAAATAGTGACAGGGGCCGGCCCAGTGGTGTAGCAGCTAAGTGCGCACATTCTGCTTCAGTGGCCAGGGGTTCACCAGTTCGGATGCCAGGTTGCAGACATGGCACCACTTGGCAAACCATGCTGTGGTAGGCATATGAAGTAGACGAAGATGGGCACGGATGTTAGCTCAGGGCCAGTTTTCCTGAGCAAAAAGAGGAGGATTGGCTGCAGATGTTAGCTCAGGGCTAATCCTCCTCCTCAAAAAAAAAAAAAATAGTGACAATGCCAACTGGTGACAAGGATGTGGAGAAACTGGATTCCTAATACATTGCTTGTAGAAATGTAAAATGGCACTGCCCCTCTGAAAAAGTTTGGCAGTTTCTTATAAAAACTACACATGCAACTACCACATGACTGGGCAACTGCAATCCTCTCAGAGCATTTATCTTTAAGAAACGAAATTTTAATTATGGTAGGCAGAATAATGGCATCCCAAAGGTGTCCACTTCTTATCCCCCTGGAATCTGTGAACTAGTTACCTTACATCACAAAAGGGACTTTGCAAATGTGATTAAGGGTATGAACCTTAAAACGGCGGATACTATCCTAGATTATCTCTGTGGGCCCAATCTAATCACAGGAGTCCTTAAAAGCAGAGAAATTTTCCCAGCTGGGTTAAAGAGATGAGACGGAAGAGGGAACAGAGACTCACAGCTCAGGAAGGAATCAATCAGTTGTTGCTGGTGTTGAAAATAGAAAGAGGCCATGAGTCAAGGAATGTGGATGGTCTCCAGTAGCTGGGAATGGTCCTTAGCTGACAGCAAGGAAATCAGGACCTTAGTCCTACAATCACAAGGAACACAGACCTGCTTTCATTTTAGCATAGTGAGATCCACTGTTGGATTTCTGATCTACAAAATTTGTAAAGACAACTTAGTTGCCGTGTAAGCAACTAAGTTTGTGGTAATTTGTCACAGTAGCATTAGAAAACTTATGTTCACACAAAAATAATACACTTACATTCACACAAAAACCTGTATGTGAACATTTATGGCACTGTATTTGTAATAGCCCCTGGTAACTGGAAACAACACAGATGTCCTTCAGTGGATGAATGGTGAGATGAACTGTGGTACATCCATACCATGGAATACTAGTCAGCAATAAAAAGAAACGAACTACTGATACACACCACAACCTGAATGACTCTGCAGAGTGAAGAAAAGCCAATCTCAAAGGTTATATACCATATGCTTTCATTTGTATAACATTCTTGAAATGACAAAATTATAGAAATAGAGAACAGATTAGTGGTTGCCGGAGTGGGGGTAGGAGGAAAGTGGGTATGCTTATAAAAGCAACATGAGTGATCCTAGTGGATTGGAAATCTTCTCTATCTTGACTGAATCAACGTCATTATCCTGGTTTTGATATTGTAAGACGTCACTACAGGGGGAAACTGGGTGAAGGGTTCGAGAAATCTCTCTGTATTATTTTATACAACTGCATGTGAGTCTACAATCTCTCAAAATGAAAAAAAAGTACTGAGTTACTAACAAAAGCCAGGAGGACTCAAGAATCAAGTTTAGAGGCCAGAAACAATGCCCTTAAATCACACCATAGACCTAAGCTGGTAAGGATGCTGCTGTCATGGCTGTCATGCACATGGTGCAGCTGGTACCCCAAAGTGGGCCCAAGAAGATTTTTGGAGTTTCCTGCCTCTGTCTCACTAGCCCTGGACTCAAAATCCTGAGCAGATGTCTGATTCATGAAGCCGAGGCTCCTGAGTGAAAACTAGCTGTAAAAGAGGCTGGGAAGTCAAGGGTTTTGAATTTTCAGCTCCTTGCTTCCCATGAAAGGTGACATCTATGAGGTTTCTTGCAGATCTCTGAGGGGTCAGACACTAGACAAAAAGAACATTCACAATAATGGGGCGTAAAGACTTTTCAAAACAGGTATTAAGATGGAGCTGAAAGGGGGTTCCAAATATACTGATACAGATATGAGGGAACTTCATGAAAGGAAATCCATGGATATCTTAGAGATCATATGAAGAAATATTCCCAGATATTTTGTTTCTGAACAGAATAGGGAAAACAACAAAGAGACCAATGTAAACAGCTCAAAAGAGAGAAGAAAAGCATCAGACATTTAACATACACAGTACTTTAATGGTGAAAATCACAGGGCTTGGGTAGGAGAAGCAGCGATTCATATCTGATATGAAAGATAAGTATTTTAAAAGGGATTTGGGTATTTCTTCTGTGCTCAAAGCAGTCAGAAATGTTTCCTTTAAGTCACTTCAAATTCACCAAATATAATGAACTACTTTGTACTAGTTGCAGAGAAATATGAAAAAAAGCAATAGAGGGTATCTGTTCACAATGAGCTTCCAGTTCAGGCAAGATAGATGTTTAATATATCCAAACATTTTCCATATAAAGACCTAGAAATGCTAAATAAAATACACCCAAAATTATTTTAAATGTATAGTGAAACTCATAAGAAAGAAAGGGAAAGCCCCGGGGTGCCAAGATCAAAAAAGGAACTGAAAACCACAGTAGTAGCACATAAGCTGATATAGTGGCTAAAAGGGGTGGGGTGCGGTGAGTGGGGTCGGGAAGAAGTTTCAATAACTTTCAGCCTGGGTTTTGTTATCTACATGATAACAGGATGGTCTTGGGCTTATAAAAGGTGGAAAACCAGAACTAAAACCCCAAATAAAGTGGAAACTCTATGTATCCTCAGCGAAAGGACAGACTAGGAAAAATTCACCTAATAGCCCAGGGATCAGACAAGAAAATTTATCTCTGCTTGGGCTGTAGGGGATAAGAGGAAAAAAGGTGTCTCTTGAGAAATGGAACCCTGCGCCTGCAATCACATGGACTCGGGGTTCACAATTATTTCAACTATAATACCTGAATGTTCTAGGAATTCCAAAGCAAGAAATTAACATAAAAATTAGCCCAAGCCAGGGCATTCAGAAAAAGCAAATTCGTCTCCGCTTCTGAAAAGTACAACTTCACCCCAGGCCACATGAGATCGCCCCAGAGATAAAACCTTGCTAAAGATGAGTAAAAGAAATACTAAACACAAAAGGAAAGCCAACAAATTAAAAAAAGACAGCTTTAGAACCCCAAGAACTTCTGGTTAAAAAACCATTACAAACTATAATAGAAATATACTTAAAATGATTATGAATATAAAAGAAAACTTCAAAACCATTAAGAATAGGATCCTATGGAAAAAGAACAGGCAGATTTGAAAACAAACCAAATAGAACTTCTAAAAATAAAAAACAGTCAGTGAAATTAAACTCAATGGACAAGTTAAAATAGATAAGACAGAGAGGAAGAAAAAGGAAAGAACTGGAATACAAGAGACAGCCAGAAGGCAACTCAGAGAAATAATGAAATGGAAAATTCCAAAGAAACTGAAGTGATATGGAGGACAGAATGAGAAGATCTGACATGCCTAACTAGAGTTCTAGAAAGAGATAATAGAATGCAAGGAGGCAATATTTAAAGATATAACACCTGAGAATTTTTCAGAAATTTCAAAAGCCATGAATCCCGATTTAAGAAACAAAACTAAATCCACAGCATCCACATGGTATTGAAACTGCAGAAATCCAAAGTCAAAGAGAAAATTTTAAAAGAGCCTCTTTGTAGGGCATGAATAAGAAAATAAAATAACCATATTTCATGGTCAAATATTTAAAGAGCCATTCGTGGAACTGGAGTACAAAGAAAGAAGGCATGTATCAGGGAAGAGTGTGGGAGGGCAGAGAGCTGGGGCTTGAAAAATGGGCAGGATTCCCACAGACGGAGAGAGATGGGGGCAACCGGGGAGGGGAGAGAGCAGTATGAACGAAGCTGAGGGAGGAGAACACAGGTCACAGGGAAGGACTCCCGTCTGGCTGTCAAATAGAGTAACTGAGACAAAGGTGTGGCTGGCTGGAGCTAAACCATGGCGTTCCCTAATATCAGGCTAAAGAATTTGAACTTAATGGTAGGCAAGGAGGATCAAATTTTTGGGCAAGCGACATGATCTAAACTGAATCTCTGCCAAATTATCCTAGCAGTGGCAAGTAGGGTGGATACAGGAAGAGGGATCCTAGGCTTTAAGTAAACTTAGGCAATAATTACAACAGTCCAAGCCTTTCAAAAGACTAGAAAATATTCCAACAACATAGAGACAGATGCTTCAGAAAGCAAGACCTAGAAAAAAGGCAACGGGAATGGAGATGAAATACAGAGAGAGGAGAGGAGAGAGATGGACGGGAGGAATATAAATGAATATTTATAGACATTTTGAAGGTGGAATTAAAAGGACTTAATGGATTGGGCAGTTGGGGAGGCAGGAAAAAGGGAAGAATTGAAGATGGCATGGAGGCTGGGGCCAGAGTGATGAGGCAACAGTGGTGGTACATTTTTTTCCTCCAGGGACATACAGGGAGTTTGGCCCAGCAGATGAGAACACTGGATTAGAAAGAAGCCTTAGATTCTAGTCCAGGCTCTCTCTCTTGGACAAGCTACTTATCTTCACAGGCTCTGTTTCTTCAGCTCTGTAAAATGACAGGATCTAGAGAAAATGACTTGAATGTTAGACCAGTGTGTTGTCAAGGAGATTCAGGAGAAATTTCTAGCAAGTAGTGAGAAATACAAGTCTGGAGCTCAGGAAAAGAGCAATACTGGAAGGAAAGAGCAGAGAATCACCAGTATAGAAGAGATAGTTAAAGCTGCTGGAGTAGACGAATGATATTAAATGCACAGAGACAAGAAGCCTGTGAATCTTGGGAAAACCCTAAACAAATACAGAAAGGGCGGTGGTAGAAAGCTTACAGGTGTACCAGTCTTATCAGGAGTGTCCTGAGATAATGTATCATAATTAGATGACATACCATATTGGAAGAAAGGAGTTGTGTTCCATTTTCCATTGCCAACCAATTTCCTCAGTGATTGATAAAATGTAAGGAAAACAAAAGCCTTTATCCAGACTTTCTCTACTATGCCTGAAAAACAAAGTCCTATTTCAAAGGAGTTAAAAAACATATGTAACTCCAATTTCATAATCTAAGCCCTCACAGAGCTGAAATTCTGCCGGGCTCATTCTTGAATGATACTGTAAAACACACAGCTGACTCAAGTTAGCCCAGTAGGAAACCTGGCTTCACCACATCAAGACTGAGAAATTGAGGTCTAGACTGGTCCAATGTAAGCTAGATCAGAATGTCTTTCTGAAATGGTATAAAAAATTTGGATTTAGTTAACCCACAGCACAATACAGAAGCATGGCTGGGAAGCAGACACCATGTTTGTGGTTACTGAACTAAAGGAAACTTTCCTCAATTCTTTTCTTTGAAGCTAGTTACACTAGACAAGAGACCAAGATCCAGAGCATTTTATATATGGTATTCCTTGGATCTTTACAATTCTCACTTCTGGTCCAAACAAGTCATGTCACGCTTTACCTGACTGTAGAAAAAAACTCCTCTTCTCCTTTGGTTTCTACCTCCAACAGCTCATCATCTCACAAGCAGCTGGGGCTAAAGGATTCCAGTTTAAAGCAGAAACCAATGCAAAGCATGGGTTTTTCCTGCTCATTCTCAAAACAGCACCTACTGAAATTGTACATTTCAAATTCAAGGGGAAAGCTAATAATCAAAAGGCTGTGACTTTTTAATGGTCTTATACATCCAAAATTACTAGATCTAAAAATGTATACTTGTTCAGAATCTTCCATTTTCTCAATGAGATGGAAATAATAGCCTAGTTTAGAAGTTTTAAATTATTTCAGCTTAAATTTATCATAGGTTCCCTTGGGTAACAAGGTTTCGGCAAGAATCCAGGGTTAAGTAACTGAATATAGTAAGTGCTGGACTTCAGATCATCCTGATTTTCAATCCCTGACCAAAATAATTAGAACACAGCTGCTCAGCTTCTCCCATAAGAAAAATTCTCCAATCCAAATTAAAATATATATCTAATATGAATCCTTCTGTACAATAATAATCTTCCATGAAATGGCAGCAAGATGCCTTTACCAGAACCTGAACAGAACATAAGAATCATTGATAGCCATGCTTAGGACGAACGACATTCTTCTCTGCCATTAACTTTCAACATGAAGGACCCAAGAGAGAAGTCATCACACAGCATTTTAAAGGATCTACAATATATAGTCCCTAAACTGGCTTACAATTTCTCTCAACGTTTATAAAACTCAGATTTTTATCTGAACACTTAAATGAATGAGAATTAATTAATTTTGATGATTTGATATACTACGGAGACTATCTATGGGTGATACCCAAATCTTAATTTATTCTTTCTGTAACATTTGACAAATGCACAAAAATCCACCATTAGCTTAATTCTTGGGAAAAAGGTTGTTTTTAGTAAAAGTTTTCAAATGAAGGGAAATTTTAAGCCACAACTCAAACAAGCAAGCTATGAAAATCCAGTTAATGTAATGATTGTGGAGAAAGCCCTGAGGAACACTGGTAATGGAACGCAGAAACTGGCCCTCTCACGTAACACTGGAGAGACTTCAAATTGGTATCACCTATTTGGCAGCATCTATCAGCATTCAAGGTGTACCCATCTGATGACCCAGCAAGCCCACTTCTAAGAATCTACCCTCCAAAAATAACAGCAGGAGAAGATAATACGTGTGCAAGAATTATTACAGAATTACTAGTATTTATAAAATTTGGAAAATTAATGTTCATCAATAAGGGAATGGTTACTCAAATTATAGAATATTCACACAATGAAATACCACATAGGTACCAAAAAAATGTAGATGTTTATACTGGACCTGGAAAGATACCCAAGAGACTGTTAAGTAAAAACGCAAGTTGTAGACTAACATAGACAGCATCCATTCTTGTTTTAATGTTTATATGATTACAATATATGAGCACAGCATAAGGAAGGATCTGCACAAAACTGGTAACCAGTTAACTATTAACCTCTGGGACTGGGAATGAAGGAAAGAAAGGCAGGTAGCAAAGAAATGTCACTGCCTTCTTTCCAAAAAAATTTAAGTGGTGCAACTATGGGTCATTTTTACTTTCTTATTTGTATTAAAAAAAAACAAGAACAACAATAAAAGCTTTTGCATCTCAAGGGAAAAAATGAGAGAAGAAAAATCATCTTTCACTTTCTAAGCACAATGGTAGAGTTGAAAACAAATTCTAATAAAAGAAAAATGCAGAAACTATATAGCACATAAAAATCTCATTATCAAGAGGCTAATCTAATTAGGCAAAGAAAAATGTACAGCACTCATATACCAAATCTTAGGAACACTACGTTCCTGGGATCGTGCCAAAGATAAGCGATCTTTTCATTGGGGATTCTGCCCTCTAGTGTACACTGGAAGAAGCTAAAGCACATGAAGCAGTTAAATCAACAATTAGTGAAATTTAATGATTTTATTAGTGAAATGAAGTGAAATATTTTCACTTCATTCTTAGAGCATTACAATTTTCTCCTTAAATGAAGGCCTCCACATCTTTGTTTCTAAATCAATTTCCTGTTATCATACTGAGTAAACTTTGTGAACATAATAACTTCTGCTACCTATTCTTTCCTACACTTCCAAAGGACTTTACTGACTCGTATTTCACAGCAAGAAAAATATGGCACAACCGAGGGTATAGGAAAACAGCAAAATAAGTATTAAAAGTTTATAACATATATAGTTACCTGGCTCTTAAATTCACAGATTTTTAAAACTTGTTGGCACTATAACTCAAGGCTAAGTAAGGGCCAATAATAAAGTTGCAATAAAATTCCACATAATAAAGTTCATCTCCTCAGAGGATTTTCTAACACTAGAATTTGTTCAACTCTGGGCAACCTTGAAAACCACTAGGGACACTTCCTAGGTTCATAGTATGTGCTGTAAGCAGTCAATCCAAACTGACAGAGGTTACCCCATTCTGGTGACCACAAATGAAAAAAGTTCTTGCTTTGAAAGTTTTTCTATGTTTGTGATCTCATTTAGAGGCTCACATTGGCAAGCACCTTATTGCTTGATCCAAACGTCAAATATTCTCCCCCACGCCCCCAAAAAAAGAGTATTACTAGTCTTTTCATTCATAATTCTTCTAGTTACTAGCTTGGCCTGGAACAATCTCTTTGAATCAAGAATGTGAATGAGACCACCTTTAATAAATTCAAAATATTCCAACTATTCATGGGGAAATCTTTAAAGAATTTTTAATTTCACTTTCAAATACATTTATTCTGCTCCTCCAACATCTATAGGTATTTAAAAAACAAGTTAAGGGGGCTTGCCCGGTGGCCGAGTGGTTAAGTTCGCGTGCTCTGCCGCAGGCGGCCCAGTGTTTCGTTGGTTCAAATCCTGGGCGCGGACATGGCACCGCTCATCGAACCACATGCCACAACTAGAAGGACCCACAACTAAGAATATACAACTATGTACTGGGGGGCTTTGGGGAGAAAAAGGAAAAAAATAAAATCTTTAAAATAAAAAACAAGTTAAGAATAATTTAAAACCAAATGAAGCAGGCTGTTAGCATCCATTGAAGAACATGAAGGTGAAAGTCCGGTACAGCGTTTTCTTGCCCCAGTACAAAGCACATCATTCTGGAGCTGATAAGTAAGATAACGGCAGTACCATCCAGGCTGCCACAATCAATCATTTCTATTGTCATACTAGCTCCTTGAAACATCCTCTTAAAAGTTATTTCTAGCTGTTCTTATCCCGGAGGAAATGGCTACCAGAAGAAATGCACTTAACACAAGCTGGGCAAGGCTATCACCTACATGGCTTCCCTGGCAACACCCTCAGAGAAGCTACCTGCAACGTCGGAGTCAGGTCTCAGCAGGAGTCCAACAGCCATCATTCCCCAGCTCACTGATCACATCTCAACCACAGCTTCACTGTTGACTGTTGACAAATTATCAATGTACAAACACACCTGGAACTCATTTTTTAAATTGCATGAGCTCCTTCCATTTCATGAAATAGGAATGAGACTGAAACTAAGGAAACCTGGATTTACCATGGTTAATGCCATGGTAAAAGGCTTACAAAGGAAAAGAGAGGAAACAGTCATCTTACTTCCTTCAAAAATAATAATTTTCAAAAAGTCCTTCATCAGTTATAAAGTTTAAGAGAGAGACTTCAACAAAAAAGGCCAATCAGGAGTTAAGAAAGAATGGTTGTATGGCACAGTGGCTGAGAGCGCAAGCTTTGGTCTCAAATAGACATGAACTAGAATCCTGGCTCTACCATCCATCACCTACGTAATCTCAACAAGTTAACAGCACCTCACTGAGCCTCAGTTTCCTGATCTGTGAAATGGGCACAAAGTGAGCACCTACCTCTTGAAGTGTTTATGTGGATTAAATGAAATAATACATATAGAACACTTAGCACTGTGCCTTAAACTTGATAAGCTGTAAATAAATAGGAGCTATTTATTCTTTTAAAAAGGGTAAAGAAATGTTTAACCTGCAATCTGAGAAGAGAGTATGTCTGATATTTAATCTAGAGAACAAAGTGGTTCCAAAAGGAAACTGACCTGGTCATTAGGGGGAAACACGTTATCTCAGTGTGAGAAAACAACTGACTTAGAGGAACCAAGCAGGCAGCATAAATGAGTGAAGCAGCTGAGTAGGGACCAGGAAAGGGCAAACCCCATCTACTTTGCTCCAGTTTATTGTTGCCATAAAAAAAAAGGGAAGACAGTAGCACAACTTCTCATTTCTGAAGAAAAGCCAGTAATCCAGATTTTTATGTCAACTCTCCTGATTTTTACATACTGGCAAAACAAAAACATCTAAGAACAGATCAGCCCACAAATTATCAGTTTGTGAATGCCTGCCCTGGAGTGGAGTCTCAAACCAGAAACCAAAGGGTAAGCTCAGTGGTTATGAGGGACTCCAGTTCCCTAAAACTGTGTCTCTCAAAGGGGACACTGCTGGCTTTTTGGAAAAGAAAATTCTTCTCTATACAAATTGTCCTATGTAATGCAGGATATTTAGTATCCCTGAGCCCCACCCACTAAGTACCAGAGGTCTCTTCCAGTCATGTGACAACCAAAGTATCTCACCACATACTTCTGAACACCTCCTATTGGCAGCACCACATCCGCTAAGAATAACAAAGTTAAATTCAAAAGTTACTGGGAAGGTCAAGAACATCTATTTACAAACAGTAATACAATAAAGACAGGGCCAGCCCTGAGTCAACTAAACTAAAATCCCAAATTATCACCAAACAGGAAATCTCACTGAGTAGAAAGTTCAAAGCTGGTTGTAGGAACAAATCAAAAGGCTGAATTCCCTCTCCTTACTTCTAGAATTAATTATGATGGAAGGATACTGCCTTATCTTTTTTCTAGTCATTGCTTTTACAGTGTTACTGGACATTATAGTTTTCCATCAATCTCTTCTTTCCTACAGCAGGAGCTTATATATATATCACTGTACATGCTTCAAAGAAATCATAGTGGAAGAAATCTAGGCACCCAAGTCACCCAACCCCTTGATAACACTTCCAAAGTTTTCTCTTATGGCTCATTCTCCTATTCAAGAGCATGTTCAAACTACCATATTCCCAGGTATATACCCAAGTGAAAACAAAAACACATGTCCATACAAAAACTTGTACATGAACGTTCATAGAAGCGTCATTCATAATAGCCAAAAGTGGAAACAATCCTACGTCCATCAACTAATGAATGGATAAACAAAATGTGGTATATTCATACAATGGAATATTATTCAGCTATAATGAATGAAGTACAGACACATGGATGAAACTTGAAAACATAATACTAAGTAAAAGAAGCCAGACACAAAAGTACAAATATTGTATGATTCCATTTATACGAAATGTCCAAATAGGCAAATCTAGACACAGAAGATAGATTAGTGGTTGCCTGGAGGTGGGGGAGAGAGGTGGGGATAGAGATGGAGAGCGATTGCATTTCTTTTTGGGGTGATAGAAATTATTGTGATTGCATAGTTTTACGAATGCACAAGTCTGTGAATATGGTAAGAAACTTTACACTGTATAATTTAAATTGTTGAATAAATAATAGCTCAATAAAGCTATTTTTTGAAAAGAGAAAAAAAGCATATCCAATTTTAAATTATTAAAAATTGACAAATACCATTTGTTCTCTTAAAGACTAGAGTCCAAAAACTATCACAGGCCATGTCTGCTGGAATATCTGTTTCCTTCTAATTATCTTGATTATTATAATAATTACCAATAAGCCCTTACTCGTGATATTTACTCTTTTGAAACAAGCTGATTTTCCTCTTCCTGGAATGGCCATTCTCTAGGCATTAAGTAACCTCACCAAGTATATCTATTCAGCAGGCACACAGGTACACGCCAACTGATGAGTATTTCATGACAGCGTCAAACCAGGAGGTGAAGTCAGATCTCTGAGGTAGCTTGTCTTTTTTTTGTTGTACGTATTTTGATGTACATATATTTGCTGTGAATAATTTGCGGGTCCTTTCTTCTTTGTTAGTAAAAATACTTGAAATATAATTAGATCTAGCTTTGAAATGCTCCCCTCTAAATAAAAGCAACTCCTTTAAAAGTAAAAGGGGAGCTGGCCCCATGGCCAAGCGGTTAATTCACATGCTCTGCTTCGGTGGCCCAGGGTTTCACTGGTTCAGATCCTGGGCGAGGACATGGCACCACTCATCAGGCCACGCTGAGACACTGTCCCACATGCCACAACTAAAAAGGACCCACAACTAAAATATACAACTATGTACTGGAGGGCTTTGGGGAGAAAAAGGAAAAATAAAATCTTAAAATCAACATAGGTTAGAGGTCTGACTGATCATCATAACAAGAGATTCTGATAAAAAATTAGAAACATTACCACCTAATATTGCAGCTATATCTGATTTTTGTTAGAGTGAAATGCTCAATACCCTCTATCAAAAGACTCAAGACTGAAAAATTTAAAAACTTAAAAGAGCCAACGAAGTTTACTCTTGCCTGAGGAGACTGGGAGCGATAAGATTAACTGCTCAGACAGGAAGACTCTGTTGCACAAATTCAAGGTTCCCAGGGACTGACTAGTCAAATGTGCCCAACACTGACAAATCACAAAAGCAGTCAGGCACTGCGGCCTTTCTGCATCTTTAGTCTGGGCCTTCTGTCGTCAGTATGGCACTGTGAGGAATTGTCTCTTCTCTCCTTGGGGCAAACACTGCTAAACTGACACCACCCATGATGTTGTTTGAGACTCAAGGCCCCCTCCTCTTTTTTTTGCTATATAGATCGAGAAGACAAGACAACTATGTGGGAAAGTGATGTTTTTCATGCTTATGCTTTATTGCTTTAGGTCATTCCCAATCTATCAAGAGGCAACTTAAACAGTAAGCACTTAATGAGACAAAGTAATGCCTGCAGCTAGGACTAGAAACTTTAATGAGACTAGCAGCCCGCTAGTAGCCCACTGCTGGAATAAGGTAAGCAGCAAATGTGGGGTTGAAGGCTGACCAGCCAAATACCCACAAGCGCTGCAGGAGCTGGATGCTGGCGGCCACGGCAGTGGTAGTGAGGATTGGGGGCCAGGAGGGGGAGAAGAGGATCAAGAGCTCAGAGTAACAGAACTACAGTAATTCAGACACACTAGGCTGAGCATCACGCTTTCTACTACCAAATGTAGACAGTGGAGAGGGCTTCTTGTCATCTCCGATTCCTGCCTCTAATTAAAATTCGGTGTTTGGTTTACTCCATTCCCAAAGCATAAACTTTGGCTTTTTATAGCCTAAGCAGTGTGCTATTTTAAACATGTGGAGGAAATGCATTTTCAGTTACAAACATTTGCTCCTGTGAATCTGTTCTTATTTGCTAGCAAAGGATGTGGGACAGGATGTTTCACTCTCCTGCTCTGGTTTTCCTGTATTGCTTAAATCTGTTTAGAGAAAAGAAAAATAAACAAATAAAGTGTTTCTGCTGGACAATTTCTATAAACTGAAGCAACTCCAAAAGTGAAAATTTAAAAAGTATGTGGAAAAAATATTTTAAAAATTTTCTTTTAATAAATTGGATTATTCCAATAGAGTCTTCCCCTGAAAAGACTTTCCATACCAGGCATGTGCAGCCTGCAGCAGATAGATACTAATGTTCGCACTGATAAAATGTGCCCACTTACACACCCTGGATCAGCTGAACTCCTCTTGACTCCATCTTTTCTCAAGCACAATCACAACTCTAGATGCTTTTTCAGATGCATTTCAGAAAAACAATCTTGCTAACCTTGAAGGTTATCTTCTGGATTTATTCAGAAATTCAAGGTACACTATCATAATTACATGTCCCCATTTTCACATACAACTCTGAGGACTTTTTCACTCAAGCAGACATATCCTTGTAATCTATTATGTTCTGTATAGCTTTCAAAGAGATTGATTTTGACCAAATTTCACTTTACCTCTTTATAACGGAGTCACTAGTTCATTAATCTACTGAAAGATATTTTACTGGTTGGTCCCTCTAGATTCCCTCTACGTCGTTCTCCACACTGCTCTCTGCCTCAGATGCTGTCTTGTATGGACAAAGGACTCTTCTTGATCAAAGCTCAGTCAGGCTCCTTTGAGCCCTGTTCTCAACCAGGCCGCAATCATGGCCCTCTGTCCTTGCTGGGCTCAGACAGCCCAGTTTTAGCAAGAATCCTGCGAAGTCTGTAAAGAGAATGCCCCACTCTTGATACCTGATCAAGTTCCTCATCTCTCACCTTTGATGTATGGTCCTTGGCCTGCCTTCAGCAAGAACTCTGTTATGTCGGTTTAGCAAGATCTCCCTACCCTTAGCAAGGTTCCATCCACTGCCTCCATCCCCCTCACTCTGCTGCCTGGCTATAAATCCCCAGATGTCTCTGCTGTATTCAGAGTTGAGCCCGATCTTTCTCCCCTTTTGTGATAGTCTTAACACCTGTTGCAATAATCTTGAATAAGTCTTCCTTACCATTTTACCAAGTGTCAGAATAATTTTTTCTTTCACAAGCTCAGCGGGCCAATGAAGTCCCCTAACAAGAGATGGGAGGGAGGGACAAATGGGAGATCTGGATATTTATTCTTCTGGCTTCTCCCTGGATAGTCCACCGCTCAAGGGAAGGTCTCAGCACCTGTCAGGAGGCCCTCTCTGTCTTCACTGCAATAAACTGCTCCCCCTCTTGCCCCTTCAGGTCTAGGGATAGTAATGGAGCCTCATTATTACTAGCCCAGGGGACAGCACACTATTCCCATCCCTGTGGTTTTCATCACTTTGTGAGTTATTAAATTCTCCTCAAAGTATCCAAATTTGATGATGCCATCTGTTTCCTGCTGGGTCTCCCTAATTCAGATATCATCTCAGCAGATTTCTTATCCTAGAAAGAAAGGAAGGCATGGATAGAGAATGCAGTGAGATTTCCATGAGTGATTTAAGCTGACCTTGCTAAGCTACCACTTCTCCCCTCTCTAGTTACCTTCATAATTATAGTAACAGAGCATTTTCTGAAACACAGTTTCCAAGTATAATCTCTAAGCATCAATAGGGATTATTTTAAGAAACACTAAGGAGGCCAGAAGTAAAAATTGTGCTAGTTCAAACAAACTATGCTAGTAACCTAAGGTAGAAGAACCTTTGCCTCTATTTCTATCTGCTACTTAATCCGGAGGCAACTTTTAATAAACACAAGAGACACTGTTTAATAATACCAGATACAAGCCTGGTAACCCAAGTAAAAGCCTGCAAAAGGCTAATTCTATATGTAATTTAGAGCAGTATTTGTCAAAGTCAGGTTGTAATAGATTGTGAGATCAATTCAGTGGGTCCTAACTTTTTCTGAATGACACATACTCCACATAATTTTGTAAAACAGGAAATCAGAGTTCATTATATGTAGTAAAGAGAAATATTATTTCACCAAATTTTTATTTCACTTTTTTACATACCTTTATTTATGGATGTACTAGGGCATACTGTAAAATGTATTCCTTACTAAGGTGAGTGGCAATCAATAAAGTGTGAAAGCTACTGGTTTCAAGAGAATCCCTCTCATACAATATAATTATCTGAAGGCTAAAAACAGCTTCAGCCTCACATTTTTTTTAAATCTCAACCCTCACTAAAAGATAGAGCTTATTCTTCCACCCACTAAAAGCACATCAATAACAGAAATAAAAATTTTATGAAGCAGTATTTACTCTTACTATGTGATATACTATGATATTTGTCATTCTATTTCATTTTTTTTAAAATGACCATTGCAAACCACAGCTTGAAAAGTACTGGTCTAGAGTATTAACAGGGCCAGGTCTGGAGCACTCCGTTCACATTACCTGTCTCCTCCCATAGCTGCCTTCCTTGGTGTTTACATCATTTCCACTGTGGGAGCAAGCACTCAAATCCTTTTCCTTCTTAGGTTTCCGTGTAACTACTACATGACCTCTGCCACCCACTCACTCCAGTGGGAGAGAAATACTTGGAGTAAGAAACAGATAACGAGTATGAAGCAGATGTGGACACAGCCCCAGGCTCATGTCCTTGTGTTGACCACTATGGCACACCTGAGAGCAGCAGCTCACAGCCTGAAGTCTGAGGGCACATGGAAGCAGCTGAGCCGCTAACTGATGGAAGTTAAAGGATAAACATCCCAGCCTCCTCCCTGTCTTCACCATCTCCCTGAGTTGCCAGGGGGGCTGATTACCAGCCACCACCAGCAGTCACCTACTGGGGAACACACCTTGCACTGGCTTCCTTTTCACCCCTTTTCATCTCCCTACTGGGGCTTCCCGGAATCACCTCCCACCTACACGACTTGCACTCACACTTGTGTCTCAGGGTCTGCTTCAGGGTAAACACAAGTAGTGAGCATACCAGTGTGCCATAGCATTGTCGGAGCCAGGGCAGCAAAGATGAGAAAAGCTTGTCCTAGAAAAGCTCATAATCTGATAGGAAAATCAATGATTTTTTTTTTTTAATGTAAAAAACAAAACAAAACTCTACCCTTCAGAGAAATGACATAGGCATGATTGGGGAGGGAAGGAAGAAGTGACAAACTGACAGAAGGGTCAGAGAAGCCCCTATAGGTGACTTGTTCTACCCCAAACATCTCAAGGACTCAGAGCTGCCCAGAGGAGTCAGCAGGTGATCAGTTCCACATATGAGGTGTGGTCCATGTTCACTTCCCTGCAGGCTAGCGCCCTGGCTCCTCATATTTACTGTGATGCTTTGCTGCTGCTGCTTCTTTTTTTTTTGGTGAGGAAGACGGGCCCTGAGCTAACATCTGTTGACAATCTTCCTCTTTTTGCTTGAGGAAGACTGTCGCTGAGCTAACATCTGTGCCAATCTTCCTCTATTTTGTATGTGGGACGTGGCCACAGCATGGCTTGGTGAGTGGTGTGTAGGTCTGCACCTGAGACCCAAACCCACGAACCCTGGGCTGCCAGAGCAGAGTGCACAAACTTAATCACTACACCACCGGGCCAGCCCCTGATGCTTTATTTCCTATATATAGGTTAAGAAGAAAGAAATTTTTATTTCCTCCAAAGAGAAAGAATTCTAGTCTTCAAGTAATATGGAAAATACAAAGGGAGAAAAACTATTAAGTTCCCGATAATGTATTAATAGAATTATTTATAAATCAGCTTTAACCTTTTATGTTTCTTTGAGGTCCCTGGGGGTTGGGAGTGAATACTCAACCCAAATCTTCATTACAAGTTTGTTTTTAATTATTTATTTTTTATTTTTATTTATTAAAAAAAAATTTTTTTTTTTTTGAGGAAGATTAGCCCTGAGCTAATGTCTGCCACCAATCTTCCTCTTTTTGCTGAGGAAGACTAGCCCTGAGCTAACATCTGTGCCCATCTTCCTCTACTTTATATATGGGATGCCTGCCACAGCCTGGCTCAACAAATAGTGTGTAGGTCCACACCCGAGATCTGAACCAGGAAACCCCAGGCCACCAAAGCAGAATGTGCGAACTTAACCACCATGCCACTGGGCCAGCCCCTCATTAGAAGTTTTGATGAATTGCTGATATTTTCATTCAAAAATTATTTTTTAAATGTAAAGCCTACTACATGGTCTGTAGTCAACAATGTAAATCAGGATGTTTTTCAGGCTGGAATCAAACAGGAAACTTATGGCTAATTTTCCTTTGCAGCTTCCATTTTGGCAAGTAATTAAACAAAGACAGAGCAGCAGCAAACTTCCTTTTCTCAGGAAAAGAATCATGACAGCTACAGTTAAAGAAGGTCCTTATACTGAAAATAGCTTCTCCAGTGTGCCAGGTACACCTGGGCCTGAGACTAGAATACTCACCCTGACCCAGCAGGGAGTGACGGCAGAGCTGAAGGGACATTAGTCTGTGGTTTGTCTTTCTCATTTTGCTTGAAGAAGGATTTGGCTTCTTTAGATGTAGCATCCACTTCCTTAGTCACCCTGTGCCAAGGAAGGAGACATCAAGTTTACAAGAGGAATAAAAAGAGACAAACAAAATCTAAGAAAAAGGAATAAATGACACAAGGAAAATCCCCACTGGACTTTCAATAAGTTCTGGCTACTGAGATTTATGGTTAAAGCTTACTACAACAGTTCTAGATAAAGACATTTTCCCTCACTAAATGAAACAACAATGTACGTAAATCTGACCTCTGTAAAATCTCCTCCATTACTTCTGTCAATATGAAACACACCCCGGTAGTCACTACTGAACCACAGCCCACATGAGTTACCGATGTGAAGGCTGAAGAAGGCTCTCCCCCTGTGCTGCACATGGAGATTCGGACTCACACTCAAAGGCCAGTAAAAGCTGGAATGAGGAGATGGAATATTTGGGAGAAGAACACTGGCATTATTTCAAGGAGAAAAGCAACAGTATAAACAAATGAAAAGATTCTGCAGAAGGCTCCTTTTCTACACCTAAAACAATCCAAAGATGAAACAAAATCTCTTGAAATGGGCTAAATAGGTACTATTAATTTGGGAGTGGAAGAAAGCTAGATGATTGAGAATCCTTTCCAATTTCAGCTCTGGAAAAATTGCCCTCAATAAAACTGAGTCCTAAAGGATCATATAAAGATATTAATGGTGCCTGAAATTTCAGATAAAGAGATGAGAAATACCTAATACCTGCCTAAGCTTATCAAGTCAACAAAGACATCTCAGGAATTTTGTTTAAATTCCAATCTATCTGTGGGAGGGTCCAAGAGTACGGTCATTGTATTATGAGTGTTCAACCAGGTCATCCAGAATAAGACTGAACAAGAATGACAGGTGAATCCCATAAATTCTAGCTTTGCAGGAATATCAATCTCTCTCTCTTCTCTTCTTCCTTCTAGGCTTCTTGGGACCAGAACCAAATTTTCTTATTAAGAGCCACCTCACTCCTGCACTCAGTACTGTGTCACTCACACAAGTGGCACAGAATAAGAGTTTGAGAGTTTTGTATGAAGAATCTTCACTGAGAAAGACTGCCAAATTATTTTGAAGGCGACAGGTTTAAACCTGAATAACAGGTTTATTTTAAAAAAACCTGTTACTTTCCTGCTCAAGTTCTTGTGATGGCTCAGTATTACTCAGAGGATCAAATATAAATGGCTGAACCTCGCGTTCAAGACCCTCCAAAATCTGGTCCTACTCTCTATGAGGCTTAATTTGTGAGTCCCTCTACTGTCCCACATGAACCTCTTAGTAATAAGCGTCAAGAGTCAAAAATAAGAGGGAGAATTTATACGATAGATTAGACCACCATTCAGCAAATATTCACTCCTTCCCGACTGATGAAGATACTTCCCCACCTCACTGATGTTGAGCTTGGATACATGACTTGGTTCAATGGTCAATGAGATGTTAGCTGATCTGACAGGAACAGAAGCATTAAATGTGTTTGTGCTGTTTCACTTGCCCCTTGAGTTCCTCCCTTTAGCCATAAGAATATGCCTCAAGTAGGTGCTGGCCAAAGATGGCTGAAAAAGACATGCTGCAGACCTGAACTCAATTAGCAGCTTGGAGTCAAGCTCAGGCCAGCTGAACCCCAGACATCCAGAAACATATGAGCAATAAACAAATGTTTACTGGTGTATACCACAGAGTTTTGGGATGGTTTCTTACACAGCATTTCTGTAGCAATAGCTGACACATTTACATTTCATCAGTGAGAAAACTGAAATCTAAGGGGTTGGAAGTTACTTTTTCAAGACTGCCCAGAGATTAAGCAGCAATACTAGAGAGAATCCAGTAGTAGGCTCTATTTCCCAAAGATGGTTGCCACAAATTTCCCATCCCACATGCTCCTCCAGAACCTGACACTACCCCAATGAGAGGGGGAGTGTATGTCACCACTCCCTGAAACTGGGTAGGCTTTGTGGCTGCCCTGACTTATGGAGTTGAGTGAAAGTGGCAGTACGCAACTTCTGAGGCTGGTTGATAAAAGGTGATACAGCTTCCACGTGGATCTCTCCCTTGAGAATGTGCCTCTGAAATCCCAAGTTACCACATAAGAGGTCTGGATACTCTGAAGCCACAATGCTGGAGAGAACATATAGGAAGATCACATAGGGAGAGATGCCTGAGAAACCTATTCCAGCTCCCAAGTGTCTGAGTCTTCCTAGCTCAGGCACCAGACACAAAAGTAAGGAAACCTGCAAGATGATTTACGCAAGAAACCTTCCTAGCACAGACCCAGTCACTAACTACAACTGCACGAGAGACCCTGAGCAAGAACTGCCTAGGTGAACCCAGTCATACCCAGAACAATGAGAAATTACAATAAAACAATTGTTTTAAGCCACTAAACTTTGGCGTAATTCCTTACACCGCTCTATGGACAACCAAAATAAACCAACATTCAAACCTAAGGCTTAATGCAGAGTCCCAGAGTACTGGACTAGAACGAGCTGCTGTACATCTCCTTCCCCTGGGTAGAATCTGGGGCAGACCTAAGACGGCTCATGAAGAACAAGTGGAAACTTCCACTTAGAAACGGTGGTCTGAATACATGCTTTATTCTTCACTCCCTATCAAAACCCTACTAAAGACTGGTAAATAAATTTACAAAGGCAAAATTACACAAAGATAATAAGAAGAGGTATGTCAGACAGAAAACGGATGTCAATCACATATTCTGCAGGTAGAAAGCAAATAGACAAGTAGTAGTTGGCTTAGGTTTTGGTTTCCTCTGATCTCCTAATCCTGTAGCCATATGGAATGGCCAACAATAAGCAAGCCAATCTATAACAGCATTCTACAAAGGCTCAGGAGATTGAGATACCAGGAACCTTTGAAATGGAGGAGAGGGGTTAAGACCAAAACCACTTGAAAGTTTGCCTCAGGAGCAATTAGCTTCCAGATCCCCTTCTCCACCTCGTACCAGAGGCTACTGTCTACCACCCAACTCAGCAGAACCCATCACTCTTTGGAGAAATGAAAACCACAGAAGTTCCAGACTCAAAGGGCAAGACTGAAGTCTCATTCTGAAAACAAGGGAATTAAATGAAAATCTATTTATTCCTTCTTCCTTTGCTACAGCAACCTTGGATTTGGATGGCTGAGTTGTAAGACAGAGAACTAGCCAACCTGCATTGGACTTTGCACCAGTAAAAATAAATGTGTGCTCTGTTATGCTACTGAAATTCTGGATTTATTTGTCACCCCAGCATAGCGTAGCCTAGCCTTACATCGATTTAACTAACAGGAATTTTAGAGGGGGAAATATGGGAGAGGTCATCAACAAAAAAGAAAATTTCCTAAAAGGATGGGTTTCCACAAAATGAATGTTACACAGAACATCTGACATAGCAAATTTAAAAAGATCCACATCAAGGCACATCATTGTGAAATTTTAGAATGGTTTAGGTTGGTGATAAGAGAAGATGAAGATCAAGTGGCCCAAGTTATAGGGAAAGTAAAAGAAGCCTTTATGCAAAGCACATTTGGTCTTGTTTTTTTACTTGTTTTCCCATAGGATTAACAAAACTTTTATAGCAGCCACTTAAGACAATTTGGTGAAAATTTTCTGAAAAGCAACCTAGATCCAGGCACTGTGTTAGATGTGGGACATATAAAAAGATATGACATGGTCTCACACCTTAAGGGGCTCACAGTCTATTGGGACAGCCAAGCACTGAAAACAAGTCATGATAATACATGATATATAGTACATGCCATAAAGGAAGCATGGCAAAGGTATAACTTGTGGGAGTATCTCTGTTAATTTCTGTGCCAAAGTCCTATTCATATTCACCAGGAACCAACTTCCAGAAACTCGTACATTTCTCTCAGGGACTTTGGTAATCAACACAAAGTAACATTAGCAGAAGATTACTCTTTGTTGATCACATACCTAGAAAAACTCCACTTTTACCAAGTGATAAGAAGAGATCCAGTGATCAAAATATCTTCAAATAGGAGAACAGTTAAATCACATACCACTTCTAATATATGAGAGGGAACTCTGAGAGGAAAAGGCCCTCTACTCGCAATAGTTAATTCAAATGTTATCAGCAGAAATTCCATTTTAACTTCATTTTCACTTACTCAAAACTTCCTGAAAAGTCCTTATTTAGACAGAAACTTTCCATGACTGGCCTTTTCCAAAAGGTGAATCATCTAGGAAAGCCTGAACTAACTGGCTCAGCTGGTTATGTGAGAGGGAAGAATAAAAAATACTATTTTTCCTCATTCCCCAAGGTTAATAAGCTACACATTTTTCAAGTGGGGAAAAAAAACAAAACAAAAAGTTAAAACTCAAACTTAACAATTAAAACATAATTAGAAAAAACTAAAAGACTAACTTTGTGCTAACACTACCTTATGCTTATACTTACAAATTCTTCCCAGCCATCACTAGCTCTTTCTCACATTTCTTAAGGTTGTTGTAATGCTCTTAACTTGATACACAGACAAAAAGAAAAAGGAGAATGATGACATCAAGAGATTACAAGATATGCTCAATTTCATACACCAAGTTTGCATCTGGTTGTCAATTAAAAGTTAGGCCTCCTAAGTTCCTACATCAGGGTGGCTTATAAAACCTAAATTTAAGTATAAATAATTTAAGCTGAAAAAAAATCCTGCCAACATGCCAACTATTAACGGGGTTACTGTCTCCTTTAGGATGGAGTTACAGAGAACTTTTGCTTGTCATGTTATATATCTCTAAAATGTATGTTTTTTAAAGCAATAAGTATATACTACTTTTGAATATGTGTGTGAAAGAGTTATATTATGGAAAAATAAAGTGCTTCCCTTCTGATGTTTCTTTGTTTTGCTTTTGATAGAGACACGTTGCTGCCCTCTTCTGACAAATGATAGAAATAGCAGGCTCCCTCCCCCATATAGTATCTAAAATTACCATCCACTTGCTTTAAAAAATGAAAGAGGAAATTTGTGTCAGACAACTATGTTTATAAATGTCGATAAGTCCAGAAAACTTAATTTTATCAGTAAATTTAATGATTTCCCATAGCAACAGTTATTCACCAGCTTTTCTTACTCTCTCTGTAGGGCCAGTGGTAAAGTTACCATAAATCTTTCTTAGATATCCTATGACACAAAGAAAATAATGCAAGCCAACAAAGATTTCTAAAAATTTTAAAACCTATATTCCTAATGGTGTATTAAACACTTTCTGTATCATTTTTGTAGGAATTTCAAACCAGTAAAGATGTACTGTCAGTGTTCTGTTACCCTCTATCAGACAACTCAAGAGTTTCCAGTGTGATTTCCGGCAGCAAAATACATTACTAACTCACATCATCGAGAATTATTTAATGGATCCCCCAAATGACTGATTATCAAGGCAAAGGGTGTCTTTACAATGGAGAATTCTGACAGATACTGCCTTAAGTGGTCTAACTTACCACCAATACTGAGTGTTACTGACGTGATGCACTGAGGAGGCCAAAACATCATCAGTGTAGTATTTTTGTCTAAAGTGATTAATCTGAAGGTAATCAAGAGGAAACAATTCAACAATCCAAACTGATGACCATTCTGCAATACAAATAGACTCAAAAAATATATATCGGGTCGGCCCCATGAACGAGTGGTTAAGTTTCTACGCTCCGCTTTGAGGACCCAGGGTTTTGCAGGTTCAGATCCTGGATGTGGATGTGGCACCACTCATCAGGTCATGCTGAGGTGGCGTCCCACATAGGACAACCAGAAGGACCTACAACTAGAATATACAACTATGTACTGGGGGGCTTTGGGGAGAAGAAGAAAAAAAAGATTGGCAACAGATGTTAGATCAGGTGCCAATCTTTATAAAAAAAAAATTATATATCAATGTTGTGAAATACAGAAAGGCTTAAAAGCAGTTCCAATTTCAAGGAAGCTAAAAAGACTAAATGCAGAATGTAATCCTGCACTGGATGTTGGATTGAACAAGAAATAGAGCTATAAAGAATGTTAACGGGATAACAAGAAAAATTTGAGTACAACTGTATACAGAACTACTTAAAATGCGCGCTACAAAACTACCTGTTATTAGTCCAAGACAAGATGGGTAGAGAAATTGTTAAGTATTTAGAAAGCTGTTTAGCAATTTGACAATGTCACAATATTCATGACACCATCAGTGGACTCATTGCATTAAATAAAGTATAGACCAATTCAGGTATTGTCAAACTTGCAAGGTGCTCACACGTGATGTCAGTATATCAGTCATGTGCAGTAAGACCACATTACAATGTGTGTGACAGTTTAGGGTTATTTTGTCAACTAAAACCCAAAAAGGTAAGCATTTATTTTTAGAACCATTTTAATTGTTAACCAAGTGTGAGTTTTAAAATTTACAGCTTAAAATCAGTTAACTAAATTAAGAAAGTAAAATTAGTATTCTTTCTTTTTTTAATTAATTTACTTTTTGTGATGAAGATTCACCCTGAGCTAACATCCACTGCAAATCCTCCTCTTTTTCTGCTTGAAGAAGATTCGCCCTGAGCTAACATCTGTGCCAGTCTTCCTCTATTTTGTATGTGGGACGCCTCCACAGTATGGCTGATGAGCAGAGTAGGCCTGCATCCGGGATCTGAATCCCCAAACCTGGGCCACTGAATTGGAGCGCGCAGAACTTTCATTACTCAGCCATGAGGTCGGCCCCTCATTTCTCTTTAGTCGTAATTTACTTATGGCAAAGCAAGCCTCACTGTACGTCTCTGTAAAGACAACACATATCTTCCCAAATGCAGCAGCAGCACTAAGTCAGGCGATGAGGACGGAAGAGGTTCCACAGAAACAAAGGCCAACTGAGGTAAAACTGCTATTAACCTATAAGCCCTTATATGTTGAGTTTGGTTTCTCATCACTGAGTCCTCAAATCATAGTGAATTCTTTACAGAAATGTTCTGGCTAATGAAGCAACAAATCCATTAGAACTTCAGTGGCATTTACATACAAAACATAAAGACGTAAGTTCAAAATCAAAAGAATTCTTTGAAAGAAGGAGTATTGAACTAAAAAGCCAAAAGAAACAGACGCAAAGTTCCATACATTAACATTAGTGCACTGCAGCCTTCTGAGAAAGGAGCACTTTTGGTTGCTAACTAAAAAAAACAGACTTTTACCAAGACATTAGTAAGACTGTATCAAAGAAATTTGCTTGAAAATCTTGGTGAATCTGTGACACAGAAGGTGGTTCAAGTACAACTTTCCAATGACACCACAGGTTGAAGTATTCAGCATCTGGCTTATAATAGTGAAAACTATAAGAAAGTGAGCAAAGTGTGTTTTTCCAGTGCAATTTGAAGAATGCTAGATTACTACTAACATGAAAATTACTATGGGATATGTGTGATTTAAACATGAATGTCAGATAAGGATTCTTTCATTAGTTTCTTGCTGACAAACACAACTAATATTCATCTGTATAACAGAACTAGGATCACACTCTGTCAACAAATGCACTGTGAAGTTTAACTGTTTGGAAGAAGATGTTCCAGTGGTGGGGCTCCAAGACGGGATAAAGGAGCTTGCACTAAACCATAAATTAACACACTGCTTCCTTCATTGAGCAAAATGTGCTACCAAAAAAAAATCACTGTTCTCAGTACAGTAGTAAAAATCGTGAATTACATAAGGCTAATGCATTAAATTTTCATATGACTCTCTTCATATGTGATAAACAAAGCTGATCATAAATGTGCATATGTTAAATTGCATGCTGAGGTACAATGGTTACAAAAGGGAAAAATTCTGTTGAGAATGACAAACTACAGAATAAAGAGCGTGTCCAAAAGAAAAAACCACTTGGCCCCCAATTTTAAAGACACAATTAGACAGTAAAACCTGCTTATTTGTCTGATATCTCTGGTACTTTTAATAATCTAAGCACTTCCATGCAAAGAAGTGATTCAATATGTTTTTCAGTAGCAAATAAATTATCAGGGTAAAAATGAAAGCTAGAAGCCTGGAAGAACAGAGTTTCTACAGATTAATGTGTTTCACAGAATGTTCTGAATTGTATTTTCTATCAAAACAATGTCCACACAAAGGAAATTCATGCACCTAGAATTCCTTTTTTCTACTGAAATATAACTTATATTTAATTATAGCTTGACAGGATAAACTGTGGGAACTGGCGAGTGATGAAGCATTGAAGATGAACTTAGAAAATATAGTATCACCGGCATCATGTTGGATAAAAGTAAAATTGAAAATCCTAAACTTAATAAAATAGCTTTAAAAATCTATACTTCCATCTTCACAAAAATATCTCTGCGATGGGTTTATACTGAGTGTTACAAAGGAAAAAAAAGGAAAACCAACATAGAAATAATTTATATATATATTAGCCTCTAGGAGTAGTGAAGTCATCAATCCAACTTTAGATTAGATAGATTAACAAGAAAGAAAGAAGCTGTTTTGTCACATTAAAAAATTTAAAAATTAATGTACACAGTATTTATTTAAAGTGTGAGCCTAGATGTTAAGTGTTGAGAACTGATATTTTACTTTGTTTTTTGTTTCAATTACAGAATAAAAATGTATACATATAACAATGATTTCCTGTAGCAATCATTTATACTCACACCTTTATTAAATAGCATATATATAGCTATATAATTCTTTCCCTTATGTTCACTTTTTTTTTTTGAAGATTTTATTATTTTTTTCCTTTTTCTCCCCAAAGCCCCCCGGTACATAGTTGCATATTCTTCATTGTGGGTCCTTCTAGTTGTGGCATGTGGGATGCTGCCTCAGCATGGTTTGATGAGCAGTGCCATGTCCGCGCCCAGGATTCGAACCAACGAAACACTGGGCCGCCTGCAGCAGAGCGTGCGAACTTAACCACTCGGCCACAGGGCCAGCCCCTCCCTTATGTTCACTTTTGACTATATTTATTAAATGCAATTTTATGTCTGTCTATTAAATCTCATTAAAAATTTGGGCTTGTATTTTGTACTTCTTTTAATTTATTTTTCTAGTAATTCCTTTTTATGTTTTACAAAAATATTGGTCTGCAGCAGGCTGAAAATTTAAAATCAAGGTCCTTCACCACAGATAGGTTAAACAATAATCTGCATTAATATGAAATTCACTGGAAGTGAGAGTTATACTGCATCAAGAAGGAGAATGCTCTTGTTTTTAGGAAACAGTGCTGAAATATTTAAGAATGAAGTGTCATGATGCCTCTAAGTAATTCTCAAATGGTTCAGCCAAAACAGAGAGAAATACAGATATAGATGGCGGAGAGGGAGGCAAAACGTTAACAAGTGGTGAATCTGTATGATAAGTATATAGTGTTCATTGTAATGTTATTCTTGAAAACTTTCTGTGTGAAATTTTTCAGAAGAAAAAGTTGGAGAGAAAAATTTTTTAAAAAATAATAAAAAGTTTTGCTCCACACCATTTATAAAACTAATAATGCCAAAGTCTTTTTTCCAAGATGTATTTTCACTTGATGAAATAATTGTTGGAAACTAGATATTATTTTTAAGAAGATCAATTTTAGGGGAAATTATATTTTCAGAAAGCATTTACAGGTCTAATTAATTACTGTCAAAGAAAATAAATGTGACCATCTAAAAAACTGAGAGGTACTTCATCTGTTCTCATTTAGCTCTAAATTACAGATCTGCTGTTTTCACAAAGTAAAATTTAAATAAATGAGCAAGAGGAAATCCTAGGCATGTGGCTTACCTAGAACAGCCAAGAGGTTATTAAGACTCTGTTTTTCTAAACTAGTAACAAACCTCAGAATGAACTTAAAAAATACTACTAAGGTGAGGAAATAATATTAGAACCAGGGTCAGCCCCGTGGCTGTGTGGTTAAGTTCGTGTGCTCCACTTTGGTGGCAGAGGGCTTCGCCAGTTCGAATCCTGAGCATGGACGTGGCACCGCTCATCAGGCCATGCTGACGTGGCATCCCACATAGCACAACCAGAGGCACTCACAACTAGAATATACAACTATGTACTGGGGGGGCTCTGGGGAGAAGAAGAAGGAAAAAAACAGATTGGCAACAGTTGTTAGCTCAGGTGCGAATCCTTAAAAAAATAAATAAAAATAAAAAATAAAAACATTGGAACCAAATTTCTCTCCTAGTCTTTTTAATTTTCACCTGATTTCACAGGCTTCACTGGGGCTCATAGTTCAGAATCAAGGAAATAAAGGGAGAAAGGACTCAGCCAAAGTCACAAAACACAGCAATGAGTAAGTGGAACCATATACTTAATTCTTACATTTTCATGTTTCTGTTCAGCCAACCACTTGACAATACCCAAAAACTACATTACCATATGTGAAAGGACCTTTCTCATGTTGCCTGATAATTCATGGAGCCACTGGTTTCCTTGAGCTCAAATATAACTCTTTCAAGACACTATGATGGGCTAGAATAAGGACAGATGTCTAATATCATGTAGAAAGATGCTCATTTTAAAAAAGTAGTAATTTGAAAGTTTGTGAAGGTCATCCTACCTGACTTCTTCACCAGCAAAATCAAACACTTTGGTGATTTTAACTTTTTCTGTTTCTTTAGGTTTCTCTAGCTCTTCTGCTTTGACCAACAATTTACTTGAACTTGTCTCTTCAGTCTCCTCTCCTTGCTATGAAAAAAGTAAGAAATATAATCAGTTTCACATAAGGAGGAAACCTAAAAGAACCATCCAAACATGCTATTTATGGCTATCCTTAACCATTTCACCTCTAAACAGTTAAAGACCTATTAGATCTATTAGGAATTTATTTGATTAGAAAGGCTTATTTTTCCGACCACAGGGAATGCTTTGCTTTTCACTTAGTGGAGTTACTAGTATCAAAAGGCATCTGGTCTGATTACTTCTTGGAGCTTCAAATCTCAGTTTGTAAATAAAAAAAAATCTATCTGGGGAACTTATGGTATTTCTGGGGAAGCATTCATCTCATTCATCTATCAACTTACTTTAACTTGTGTACTCGGGGGCACTTTTGATTTTGGTCCTACATCATTGAGGAAGCTGGCCCACAGTTCATCCTCCTTCTTTTTCCTCGCGTCCTCTGATCCAATGCCTTCTTCCTGTTCTGCAGCTGCATCATCCTCCTCACTGCTACTTCTTCCAGATTCCTCATCGGCCTCCTCCTCTTCCTCTTCTTCTAATGAGAGGCCACCTTGTTTTCTCTTCCTAATCACCAACAGTCACAAGGAAAAGGAAAAACAAGACAGACAATGCAAAATGATTTCAGTTATCCCTTCCTCAATTCCAAACATAATGTTGCAAACCCAAGAAAACTTTTACATGTGGGACTACTGATTAAAAGTGGAGGAGACTAGGGGGGGTAAGCTGAGATTTTTGTGGAAGATAAAAAGAACTGAGCTCTTACAGTTAGCATTTTCCCCATACACTTAGAAACAAAATATAGTGTTCTAAGTCAGGACCAGCTATTTTCACCAAGAAAACACCCCAAATCACCTCACAAATCAATCTGTCCAGAAAAAGTGTTCCAAGAATATATATATATGCCAGATATTTTTGACTTTTTAAAGTCATTCTATTTAGAGAACATGTTCTACTGAGGACAGCCTCAAATTTATTTGCACTACTTCTTCCTAGAATTCTCAGTGGGAAAAAAATCCATGCTTCTTCTTACTTTCTGCAGATATGAAAGCTGGAATACAGAAAAACTCAAGGACAAAAGGACTGGGCCCAAGAATTTTAAGACTAAATTGCTTCTTAGAATATTCTGACTTCAAGTGAATCACCAAATACCTAAAATTATGTTTTTCCTTTTTTATAAACTACAATTTGCTTTTTGCTTCAATGCCCAGGACGACAGAAACACCAATCAAAGAGAATAAAAGACTTCTATGGAAGATTCCCTTATCTAAGTTAAAGAACCCATCAGAATTTTCATAATTTTTGGTGAGGGTATAATTTAGTACCAGGCCTATGGAAGGTAATCTGCTAATCTTTACTAAAATTTTTTTTACTGCACATAACCCCAGATCAAACAATTTTACTTGTACAGATTTGATTTACAGATACACTTCTACACGCATACAAAGACACACAAAGAATATTCATGCAGTCTTATCTGCTGTAGCAAAGATGAGGTTTAATCTAAATGGCTCTCAATAAGGGAATGCTTAAATAAAGTTAAGGTTTACCCATATAAAGCAATACTATGCAGTCACTGAAAAGACTAAGGTATAGTTAAATGTACTACCATGGTATCATCTCTAAGATGTGAAATAATAAAAGTGAGAAATGATATGCAGAGTATACAACTGCCTTCTTTTTTTTAGAGAGTAGGAAATATATACATACATGCTTGTACATACACAGAATATCTCTGGTAACATAGTTCTTCTGAGACAAAGCAACAAGGGCGAGGGTCAGGGTACACATTTTTATAGCAAGTGAGTCCTTCATTTTAATCATGTGTACATATTACCTATTAAATTTTTTTTAAATTAAAGCTCAAACCTTTTAAAGCTTGCCAGAGACCAAGAACTTAAAACTAAAACGTCACCAAATGTTTCCCTTGAAGAGAAAAAGGCAAGAAACCCTGACAGTAAGAAATCTATCATCAGACCAATCCCAGCCATCGGGAATGGTTGTGACAACAGCCCCTGACTTCTACGGGCCTTGAGGGCAGCATCACCTGGCCGGAATGCTCTGAGCCTTTCTTTTTTTCCCTTTGGTTTTCTGTGTCTGCTCTTCACCATCCACTTCATCTTCCTTCACTAATTCATTCACATCATCTTCACTATACTCTCCACCTGGAATCACATAATAGGGCGGTCAGACATACAGGAGTAAAGATTTTCACATCAAGATGAGACATTCTCATTACGATTAAAGTTTTTCACATCAAGATGAGACATTTTCATCATGAAAAAAGTCTAGTACTTTTCTCTATCCTTCACCTAACTACAATATCATTTCTTTAGGGGAGTCTTCCCTGTCCCTGAAGACTAGGTTAAGTTCCTGAATTGCAAGCTTCTGTGGCAGTCTGTTTCCCTCCATAATTAATCCCACTTATATTTAATGTTTGCAATTTCTGCTATGTTCTACACACTGTGAGGTCATGGATCCTGTTTGCCTTTTTAAGTATTTGCTCAATGAATGAATGAAATATTCCAATACTACTACTGTTCTTTTTAAAGAAGAAACTGATGTTCCAAATTCATCTTGCATATCTTCCAAAAGTAAGCAAAAGATACCTTATCTTGTGAATAAAAGAGATTTACAAAGAGGACTAAAGACTTCCAGTTAGACATAGCAGAAAGAACAAACAAATCTATTTCCCATCCGCAGACACTGACATTCAGGGGCCCCCAAAGAATGTCTCCTGGATGCCCAGTCTGACCAGTCTGTAGGAACCAGTCAATAAATCCTGCCCACATGGAGATTGAACTAACTTTCTTCTTTTTTACTTCATATAAACTTTCATTTGAAGTATAACACACATACCAAAAAGCACACAAATCTAACGCACACCTCACTGAAATTATGCAAAGTGAACATACTTATATAAGTAGGACCCAGCTCAAGAAGCAGAACATGACCAGCATTCCTGAAGGCCACTTGAGCCCCCTTCCTGTCACTAGCTACTGCCCCCATGCCAAAGGTAACCACCATCCTGACTTCTAATACCACAGATTAGTTTTGCCTGTTTTTGAGCCTTAAACAAACAGAAGCTTACAGCATGTACTCTTTTGTGTTTGGTTTCTTTCACTCAACATTCTGTTTGTGACAGTCACCCATATTGTTGCATGTAGCTGTAGTTTATTCATCCTCATCCTGAAATCATGTTTCATTCTATGACTAGACAATTTAATTATCCATTCTTCTGTTAATGGACATTTAGATTGTTTCCAGTTTGGGGCCATTAGAAATAGTGCTGTTCTGAATAGTGCTGTACATATGATCGGCTTTTAAATATTTCACTTACAATGAACCAAGGACCACCAAACACTTGAGGAAAGCCTCTAATATGAAAGCCAAGACTGAAAACAAGCAGAAAGAAATTCAGAGGAAACAGAATTAGGGAAAACAAAAGAAAAGAAAAACTTTAAAAAAAAAAACCTTAGAACTGGGGGGAGGCAACATCAGCATGATGGCAGAGTGAGCTGTTCCTTCAGTCTCTCCTTCCTAACATACAACTAAAAGAACATGCATTAACCAACAGAGGATACCCACATAGCACTACAGGACGTCTGAGAGATCACATAGCCATATGTCTGACGGTGGGGGTACTGGGTCCCTGGGAAGCAGTGGAAAGAGGTGAGTAGATCCCCTCCCCATCTTGAGTGGCAGTGATCTAATCTGCAGGTCCTCAAGCAGTGGCTGGTGTACAACTCTAAGAGGAGGCAGGGGAACAGTCAGGCCTCCGCACGAACATTTTCGCTTTTAAAGTTGCATCCCAGCCTGCAGAACGCTCTATACCAAGGCGGCTCAGCCACCATATGAGTGCCCCCACCAAGCCCAGCAGCCCAGGCAGGTTGCCAGTGAGTAAAGAGTGGGCTCTCATGTGCAAAAGAAAGCAGCAGCCCCCTCCCGCCACCCCAGTGCACCAGCTCAGCCAGTCAGCCAGGGCAGCAGATCTGCACCAGAGTTCCTGCGCATGTGACCCACCACACAGTGACAGCCAGTGGGCAAATGCAGATGAGCCCTATCAGCAACTTCCGGTGGACGGGCACAACTTCCAGTGGATGCAATGTGTTCAGAAAACACAGCTACTGCACCCCCAAGGCAGCAGGTCAAATCTGCAACCAGCTACTCCCACTAAGCGCCAGCAAACATCTACTTCATTAAACACTATGAAGAAATACATTAACACACCAGATCAGAAGGAAAATGACAAATCTCCAGAAACCAATCCTGAAGTCACAGAAATTTACAATCTAAATGATGGAGAATTCAAAATAGTTATCATAAAGAAACTTAATGAGCTACAAGAAAACACAGAAAGACATTCAATGAACTCAGGAATAAAACTAATGAATGGAAGGAATTCTTCACAAAATAGATGGAAACTCTAAAAAAAAAGCCAAACAGAAATGCTGGAGATGTATAACACAATGAATGAGATAAAAAACAATCCAGAAACCTTTAAAAACAGAGCTGACGTTATGGAAGACAGAATTAGTAATTTGGAGGACAGGAATATAGAAATGCTTCATGTGGAGGAGAGAGAAGTGAGACAAAAAAAATGAAGAAATTCTCCAAGAAATATCTGACTCAAGTAGGAAATGCAACATAAGGATTACAGGTATTCAAGAGGGAGAAAAGAGGGAGAAGGAAGCAAAGAGCTTCTTCAAAGAAATAATAGCTGAGAATTTCCCAAACCTGGGTAAGAAACTAGAAATTAGAAGTAAATGAAGCCAATAGAAATCCTAATTACATTAATACAGAAAGAACTTCTCCAAAGCATATATTTGTAAAACTGACAAAAGTCAATGACAAAGAAAAAATATTAAGGGCAGCAAGGCAGAAGAGAATATCTACAAAGGAACCCCTATCAGGCTTTCAGCAGACTTCTCAGCAGAAACTTTACAGGCTAGGAGAAGGTGGAATGATATATTCAAAATACTGAAAGACAAAAACTTTCAGCCAAGAATACTCTATTCAGGGGGCTGGCCCCGTGGCCGAGTGGTTAAGTTCGCGTGCTCCGCTCCAGGCGGCCCAGTGTTTCGTTGGTTCGAATCCTGGGCGCAGACATTGCACTGCTCATCAAACCACACTCAGGCAGCGTCCCACATGCCACAACTACAAGGACCCACAATGAAGAATATACAACTATGTACCGGGGGGCTTTGGGGAGAAAAAGGAAAAAATAAAATCTTAAAAAAAAAAAAAAAAGAATACTCTATCCAGCAAAAATATCCTTCAAATACGATGGAGAAATAAAAACTTTTCCAGATAAACAAAAGCTGAGAGATTTCATCACCACAAGACATCCCCTACAAGAAACGATTAAGAATGCATTCACATCTGAAACAAAAAAGAAAAAGTTTTACAAAGCCTTGAGCAGGGAGATAAACAGACAGGCAAAACTAGAAAATCGCAGCTATCAGAACAGGCTAGCAAACACTTAACTATGACATTAAAGATAAAGGGAAGGAAAGCATAAAAAATAATTATAGGGGCTGGCCCCACGGCCGAGTGGTTAAGTTTGTGTGTTCTGCTGCAGCAGCCCTTTCCCCGGTTTGGATCCTGGGCACAGACATGGCACCGCTTGTCAGGCCATGTTGAGGTGGTGTCCCACATGCCACAACCAGAAGGGCCACAATTAGAAGGACTTGTAACTAAGATATACAACTATGTACAGGGGGGGGGGGGGGGGGGGGCAATTTGGGGAGATAAAGCAGGAAAAAAATAAAAGATTGTCAACAGTTGTTAGCTCAGGTGCCAATCTTTAAAAAAAACAATAATAATAATAGTTATAAACACTTCATTTTAATCACAAACACAACATAAAGCAGAATAATTTGTGACAACAATAACTTGGGGAAGAGGTAAGGGATGGAACCTGCTTACGTTAATAGAGATAAGAGGCTACAGAAAATGGACTATCTCATCTATGAGATCTTTTATACAAAAGTCATGGTAACCACTAAACAAAAAATCAGGATACACAAATGATAAACAATGAGAAAACCATCATAGAAAATTACCAAACTGAAATGGCATCAGAAATACATGGGAAGAGAAACAACAGAAATATAGAACACCCAGAAAACAAGATTTAAAATGGCAATACTAAGCTCTCATATATCAATAATCACTCTAAATGTAAATGGACTGAATTCTCCAATCAAAAGACAGAGTGACTGGATGGATTAAAAAACAAGACTGAGGGGCTGGCCCCGTGGCCGAGTGGTTAAGTTCGCGCGCTCCGCTGCAGGCGGCCCAGTGTTTCGTCGGTTCGAATCCTGGGCGCGGACATGGCACTGCTCGTCAGACCACGCTGAGGCGGCGTCCCACATGCCACAACTGGAGGAACCCACAACGAAGAATACACAACTATGTACCAGGGGGCTTTGGGGAGAAAAAGGAAAAAATAAAATCTTTAAAAAAAAAAAAAAAAAAAAAACAAGACTGAGGGGCCAGCCCCATAGCATAGTGGTTAGGTTTGGTGTGCTCCACTTTGGTGGCCTGGGTTTGGATCCCGGGCATGGACCTACACTACTCGTCAGCCACGCTGTGGCAGCGACCCACATACAAAACAGAGGAAGACTGGCAAATATGTTAGTTCAGGGTGAATCTTCCTCAAGCCAAAAAAAAGAGGAAGATTAGCAACAGATGTTAGCTCAGGGTGAATATTCCTCAGCAAAACAAACAAACAAAAACAAGACCAAATATGCTGCCTCCAGGAAATACATCTCACCTCTAAAGACAAACATAGGCTCAGAGTGAAGGATAGAAGATGATACTCCAAGCAAATGCCAAGCAAAAGAAAGGAGGTGCTGCCAAACTTATATCAAACAAAGCAGACTTCAAGATAAAAAAGGCAATGACAGACAGAGGGGCAGTGTATAACGATAAAGGGACATTCTACCAAGAGGACATAAAACTTATGAATATATATGCACCTAACGCAGGAGCACCAAAGTACATAAAGTAACTACTAACAGACCTAAGAAATAAATAGCAACATGATAAGAGTAGGAGACCTCAACAGCCAAATTACATCACTGGATAGATCATCCAGACAGAAGCTCAACAAGGAAATTGTGGAATTAAACAAAAAACTAGACCAGATGGATCTAATAGATATATATAGACCATTCCATCCAAAAACAGCAGAATACACATTCTTCTCAAGTGCACATGGAACCTTCTCAAAGACAAACCATATGTTGGGAAACAAGGCAAGTCTCAATAAATCTAAGAAGACTGAAATCATACCAAGCATCTTTTCCAACCATGATGCTATGAAACTAGAAATCAACTACAAGAAAAAAGCTGGGAAAGTCACAAATATGTGGAGACTAAACAACATGCTACTGAACAACCACTGGATCAATGGAGAAATCAAAAAATATCTGGAGACAAAGGAAATGAAAATACATCATTCCAACTCTTATGGGATGCAGTAAAAGCAGTTCTACTAGAGAAATTCATAGCAATACAGGCCCACCTCAACAAACAAGAAAAATCTCTAATAAGTAATCTTAAACTACACCTAACACAACTAGAAAAAGAAGAACCAAGCCCAAGGTCAGAAGGAGAGGAATAATAAAAATTAGAGCAGAAATAAACGAAGTTGAAACAAACAAACAAACAAAAACAGTAGAAAGGATCAAGGAAACTAAGAGCTGGTTCTTTGAGATGATAAACAAAATTGACAAACCCTAAGTCACACTCAACAAGAAAAAGAGAAGGCTCAAATAAAATCAGAAACAAAAGAGGAGAAATTACAATGGATATGACAGAAATACAAAGAATTATAAGATAAACCTACAAAAAGCCATATGACAACAAATTGGATACCCTAGAAGAAATGGATAAATTCTTAGACCCATACAACCTCCCAAAACTGAATCAAGAAGAAATAGAGAACCTGAATAGGCCAATGTCAAGTAAAAAGATTGAAAAAGTAACCAAAAACATCTGAAAAAGCAAAAGTCCAGGACCAGGTGGCTTCTCTGGAGAATTCTACCAAACAGTCAAAGAAGACTTAATACCTATCCTTCTCAAACTATTCCAAAAAGTCAAAGAAGATGGGATGCTTCCTAACTCATTCTATGAGGCTAACATCACTCTGATCCCAAAACCAGACAGGGACAACAAAAGGAGGAAAATTATAGGCCACATTGCTGATGAACATAGATGTAAAAATCCTCAACAAAATACTGACAAACCGAATACAGCAATACATTAAAAGGATCATACACCAACATCAAGTGAGATTTATACCAAGGACACAGGGATGGTTCAACATCCACAAATCAATCAATGTGACACATGACTATCTCAATAGATGCAGAGAAAGCATTTGACAAGGTCCAACAGTCATTCATGAAAAAAACTCTGGGGGCTGGCCCCGTGGCCGAGTGGTTAAGTTCGCGCGCTCTGCTGCAGGCGGCCCAGTGTTTCGTTGGTTCGAATCCTGGGCGCGGACATGGCACTGCTCATCAAACCACGCTGAGGCAGCGTCCCACATGCCACAACTAGAAGGACCCACAACGAAGAATATACAACTATGTACGGGGGGCTTTGGGGAGAAAAAGGAAAAAAAAAAAAAAAACTCTGAATAAAATGGGTATAGAAGAAAAGTACCTCAACATAATAAAGGCCATATATGACAAACCCACAGCCATCATCATATACAATGGGGAAAAAGTGAAAGCTACCCCTCTAAGAACAGGAACAAGACAAGGGTGTCCACTCTCACCACTCTTATTCAACACAGTACTGGAGGTTTTGGACAGAGCAATTAGGCATTCGATTAATCAGATTAATGAATTCTAATTAGAGCAATTAAGAAATAAAAGGTATCCAAATTGTCAATGAAGAAGTGAAACTCGTGCTGTTTACAGATGACATGATTCTGCATATACAGAAAACCTTAAAGAACCCTCAGAAAACTATTAGAAATAATCAACAACTACAGCAAAGTTGCAGGGTACAAAATCAACTTACAAAAATCAGTTGCATTTCTATACTCTAATAATGAACTAGCAGAAAGAGAAGTCAAGAATATAATCCCAGGGGCCGGCCCAGTGGCGCAGCAGTTAAGCACGCACGTTCTGCTTCTTGGCAGCCCAGGGTTCGCTGGTTCGGATCCTGGGTGTGGACATGGCACCGCTTGGCAAAAGCCATGCTGTGGCAGATGTCCCATGTATAAAGTAGAAGAAGATGGGCATGGATGTTAGCTCAGGGCCAGTCTTCCTCAGTAAAAAGAGGAGGATTGGCAATAGTTAGCTCAGGGCTAATCTTCCTCAAAAAAAGAGAATACAATCCCATTTACAATCACAACCAAAAGAATAAAATACTTAGGAATAAATTTAACCAAGGAGGTGAAAGACCTATACAATGAAAACTGTAAGACATTACTGAAAGAAAGTGAAGATGACATAAAGAAATGGAAAGATATTCATGCACATGGATTGGAAGAATAAACATAGTTAAAATCTCCACATTACCTAAAGCAATCTACAGATTCAATGCAATCCCAATCAGAATCCCAATGACATTCTTCATGGAAACAGAAGAATCCTAAAATTTATATGGAACAACAAAAGACCACAAATAGCCAAAGCAATCTGGAGGAAAAAAGCTATAGGCATCACAATCCCTGACTTCAAAATATACTGCAAAGCTATAGTAATCAAAACAGCATGGTACTGGCACAAAAACAGACACAGATATCAATGGAACACAATTGAAGGCCCAGAAATACCACTCATCTATGGACAGCTAATCTTTGACAAAGGAGCCAAGAACATTCAATGGAGAAAGGAAAGTCTCTTCAATAAGTGGTGCCGGGAAAACTGGACAGCCACATGCAAAAGAATGAAAGCAGACCATTATTTTACATCATATACAAAAATTAACTCAAAAATCAAAGACTTGAAGGTAAGACCTGAAGCCACAAACCTACTAGAAGAAAATATAGGCAGTACACTATTTGACATCAGTCTTAGCAGCATCTTTTTGAATACCATGTCTACTCAGGCATGGGAAACAAAAGAAAAAACAAACAAATGGGACTATATCAGACTAAAGAGCTTCTGCAAGGCAAAAGACATCATGAACAAAATGACAACCCACCAACTGGGTGAAAATATTTGCAAACCACGTTATCTGACAAGGGGTTAATCTCCAAAATATATAAAGAACTCATACAATTCAATGACAAAAAACCAAACAACCTGTCAAAAAATGGGCAGAGGAGGTTGAGTGGAGGGCATAAGGGGTAAAGGGGCACATATATATGGTGACTAACAAATAATAACGTACAAGTGAAATTTTACAATGTTATAAACTATTATAACCTCAATAAAATTTTTAAAAATGGCCAGAAGATTTGAACAGACATTTTTCCAAAGAAGATATACAGATGGCCAACAGGCACATGAAAAGATGTTCAACATCACTAATCATTAGGGAAATGCAAATCAAAACTATAATGAGATATCATCTTATACCTGTCAGAATGCCTATAATTACCAAAACAGAAAAAAATCAATTGTTGGAGAGGATGTGGAGAAAACGGAACCCTCATACACTGCTGGTGGGAACGCAAAGTGGTGCAGCCACTAATGAAAACAGTATGGAGATTTCTCAAAATACTAAAATTAGAAATACTATATGATCCAGCTATCCCACTACTGGGTATTTATCCAAAGAACCTGAAATCAACAATTCAAAGAGACTTATCCACCCCTGCATTCATTGCAGCATTATTCAAAATAGACAAGAAGTGGAAGCAACCCAAGTGCCCACCGATTGATGATCTGATAAAGAAGATGCGGTGTATATATATATATATATATATATACACACACACACACACACACACACACACACACACAAAGGAATACTACTAAGCCATAAAAAAAGACAAAATCATCCCATTTGCAACAACATGGATGGATCTTGAGGGTATTGTGTTAAGCAAAATAACCCAGAGAAAGATGAACATTGTATCATTTCACTCGTAGGTAGAAGCTAAACTAACACATGGACAAAGAGAGATTAGAGGTTACCAGAGGGGAAGGGGGTTGGAGGCTGAGCATAAGGGGTAAAGGGGCACATTTACATGGTGACTGACAAATAATAATGCACAACTGAAATTTCACAATGTTATAAACTATTACAACCTCAATAAAAAAAAAGTTTTAAAATGACCAGAAAAAAAAAAGAATATAGGGGCTCACCCGGTGGTGTAGTGGTTAAGTTCATACACTCTGCTTCAGCAGCCTGGGATTCGCAGGTTCAGTCTGTGCGTGGAGATGCACACCACTCATCAAGCAATGCTGTGGGGGTGTCCCGCATACAAAATAGAGGAGAACTGGCACAGATATTAGCTCAGGGACAATCTTCCTCAAGCAAAAAGAGGAAGATTGGCAAGGGATGTTAGCTCAGGGACAATCTTCCTCATACACACACAAAAATATATGAATATGATCTCAACCTTTTTTAAGAGAAATGTTTTCTAGTCTGTTCACTGAAATAGCACAGAAATAATGTCACTCCAGTAGCAATGAGCATTTCTTTAAAGTTCAGATTGCATTCTTTGATATGATTCATCACAAAAAAGGCTCCCTGAAAAAAACCCAGCTAATCTCAGGTCTGAGGGAAGGAAAGCACAAGGTTAAACTGGGACATTTTGCTGTGCCAGAAAGCAAGGAAGTTATTTAAGAAGAATGGGTCACATTAAAAGGATAGAAGACTCAGCTTGAAAGAAGTCCTAGTGACTGACAAATAAAAATGGCAAGCAATAGGATATGTTGGAGAATGTGAGGAAGCCCTTTGGTATAAACCTAATTCAGCTTGACCTTGTCTTTCCAAAAGGGCCTGACCGAGACCGTTGAGCATGCATTGTATATCTGCTTTAGAGATTCCTTATGGCAAGAGCAAAAGGCCCTTGAGATAAACGTGCAACTTCCCTCCCCCTCCCAACGTTGGCGTCTCCTTAAGGATTAAGCATCTTTCCCTAGGCTAGAAACTGATTGCTGCGCTCACCTGTGTCAGCCCAGCTCGAGACAATAGACTTGCCTCCGGCTACGCCCACCAAGATAGCAGACCCACTACCTGCTGTGTCCATCAAGCGCTGTGCCGACAGGGCAATCTTGTGACTATTGTGGGAGGGACATTTCAATCATATGTGAAACACCCTCTTTGGGGGTATATAACCACTCTGTGCACCCCACTTCTTCCATGCCCTTTCTTCCTTCGGGAAGAAAGGCCCCGGGCCATGGTCCTCAGATTTCAGCTCAGAATAAACTCACCCAAATTTTCATTTACAGATTAGTTATGGATTATTTTCGTTGACAGTTCTTGGCGTAGTCACAGCAGGATTTCAGAGAAACCCACCGGAGGCCACCTGGAATCTACACTGAACCGGCATTTGGTACCAATAAGGGCCCATTGAGCCCCCCGGATCACTGCATTCATCACAAAAAAGGCTCCCTGAAAAAAACCCAGCTAATCTCAGGTCTGAGGGAGGAAAGCACAAGGTTAAACTGGGACATTTTGCTGTGCCAGAAAGCAAGGAAGTTATTTAAGAAATGGGTCACATTAAAAGGATATAAAACTCAGCTTGAAAGAAGTCCTAGTGACCAAATGTGATAACTTGAGCATTAAAAGGAATAACTGTTAGCAGACTAAAACAAACTGAATCGATAAAAATCTGTGAACCCTTCATGATCCTCAAAAAAACGAGAAAAAAGAAATAATTTGTGCCATTTTAGGCTATTAAAATTACTTCCCATTTTGAAAATTGGTAATTAAAGAAAATGAATTAAACATTTATCCTGCCCCAATTGTTGAAAGTTAGACTTCACAGAAGAACATCAACTAATAGAGAAGAACCACAGAACCAGAAAAACATCACTTCTCACACTGTAATGATAGTAGTAATTAGGCAAAGATTATCAAATAATATTAAAAAAATTTTTAAAAAACTTTAGTTTTAACCAATAAGTATACTGCCACATAAAATAATTTCCAGTTCCAAGGGAAAAAACAATTACACAATAAAGGGATCAGACTCACATTATCCTCATCCAGTAGCCACAACTATGGAAATCAACCAGCTATCATGTGTCTTCTGATGTCATGCATTATGAAACATACAAATCATCTGTAATATATTCTAGCCAAAAAATATTTTACTTGACCCCATCAAGCATTTAGATCTAACTTCCAATTTACAGAAAATGCAAGGGACAAAGGAACAACCTAAATCAATACCATGAGGGAACAATCAGTCAAATCCAGAAGGTGAGACTGATGGGGGCACGGTGAGTCGAGTAGAAAGAAAGATTTCGTGGACTCTCAAAGTCTGACAGTAGTGCTCTTTTATTTAGAGAATAGCATGGAGTAGCATGGGGACAGGATCCATGGGCAGTAAGAGCTGCAGGCATGGGGACAGGACCCATGGGCAGTAAGAGCTGCAGGCAT
>NC_060279.1:69211673-69317594 GCF_021613505.1 Equus quagga
GTCTATAATGTCTGTGCTCAGATATTTAAATTTTTATATTTTGGTCTGAAAAGAGCTGAATTCTGTCAAATGCTGTGTAGGCATTACTGCTGGGTCAGCATAAGTCATATTTTGCTCAAAGTTTGTCCTTACATCCTCTTGTCCAGCTAGATCTTTGCCACTTTCTGCATGTATGCCTCGGAGGCTGCTACTACAGTTCAAGTTAGGTTTTTGCCCCATGTTCAGGCAGAGATTAGTAACTTGGATTTCCCTCTCTAACCACTCCTGGGAGGGCACAGTCTTGGGCATGCACGCAGTATCCCAGCCTGCCAGGGATGGCTGTGATTTTATCTTTAAGCCCAGCTTCCTAAGAGGCGCCCCTGCTCAGAGCTGGTTATTGTTCAGACAATGTTTGGCCAGAGCTTGTGCTTAATCCCCTAGTGACAGTTGAGGTTTCTGTCCTTTGCTGATGGATTTGTGTGTGACTTGGGGTCTGTTTTGAGGTCCACATCACCGTGGGTTCTAATTTCTCCTGAGTGGGTGCAGCCTAGCACCTGTGCACAGCCTTCTCAATCCCCAGAGTTTACTGTGAGACCAGGATGGCTCTTGTTGGCTATGTCTTTCTTTGATTCTCTCTGTTAAACTTCCAAGTGCTCTGCCATTTGCTTTTTGCTACCATTATCATGGAGCTTTGTCCTCCCTCTTGAATACTCTCCACCAAGACCTCCATTGTTTTGTCAATCTCTTTAAGTATGGTCCTGTCCACATTCTTTTCCAAGTAAAGTCAGTTACCTTAGGCAGAACAGCAGAGTGCTTCATCAATAGAGCCTGCCTTTTCCCCCTGGCAGAACTTCTGTGAGACTGGACAGGAGCTGGGAGTAAGGACAGTGGCCCCCTTCTCTCGTGTGACACCTTGCTCTAAAAGCAGGTGCTGGGTGGCTAGTATAACCTAGTCCGTTTGGCATTTCCCCGGGGCATGAAACTTCCACCTTAAGAGTAAGCTGGGGCCGAGCATTCTTGGCTTGCTGTGCTTGGAGTAGAGCTACCATCCTATGTGGAAGAAGGAAACCTGGTCCTCAGCTACACCTTCCAGGAAGAGAGCTTCTGCAGAAGACCAGGAGCTAAAAGAAATTAGAAATGTTGGTGATATAGGCCTTCCTCAATGAACTATAGTCCTAGTCTGTGAGCTGGCGGGAGACAGAGCCCTATATTTTCAGCTGCCCCACACAGACTAGTGTGTCTGTCACACTGAGCTGGGGGGACATGGGAGGGAGTGGGTCATGGATAAAATACCACAGATCTTCAGTATTCTTTCCAAGCATCCAGACCTTGGTTTTCTATATACCAATTCCCACTAAAGGAATCAGGGATTCTGCGGACAAATCGCTGATTTCAAGGTTGAGATAGGGAAAGTTCAAGACAAGCCTGGGACATCTTCTTGTGCCAGAAAAATAAATCAGTGTTTAAAACATTATGGGCAGTATCGGGAGCCAGTTTGAAGGGGTTCCTTGTGGCAAAATCTGGAAAAACCTGAGCATCAAAATGATGACAGTAGAACATTCACAGAATTAAATAAGCAAATATAAATCCATACTGATATAAATAAATGAAGGGAGGAGAGAGAAAGCTCTCACGTATAGTAGAAAACTAGTAAATGTAGAAATAATGGTTTATTATAAAATCACTTTTCTGCAACCATCAAAGTAATGATTGATTCAGTCAAGGATCATAATAGATGCTGAAATAGTGGATAAAATTTTAATGAAAAACAGAATATTTACATAATCTCAAAGTATCTCCCTAAAATTATGTATTAATCACAAAAGAAAAACCAGTAACTTTATAGGGAAGAAACCTGGTAGACACCACCTAAGTAAGTGATCACCTTAGCATCACCAATAAATGGACAAACTGACATCTTGTGTCTTCTAGAATAATGCTATGGGAAGAGCACACCATCAAGTCTGTGGTGCTCCTGCCAAAATTCGTACCTGGATCTAGTCATGAGGAAACATCAGGCAAATATCAGTTAAATTACATTCTATAAAAGAGTTGGCCTGTGTTTGTCAAAAATCTTAAGATCATGAAGACAAAAGAAAGGCTGAGAATTGCTTAATATTAAAGGAGAACATAGGTACATAACAACTAAATGTGATTCCGGATTGGAGTTGGACCACGAAAAAATTATTATGAAGGACATTATTAGGACAATTGGTAAAATCTGAATATTGTCTATGGACTACATAATATTATTGTATTAGTATTAAGTATCTTGATTCTGATAAACATACTATGATTGCATAAGAGAAAATCCATACCTTAGGAAATAGTCACTGAATTTATTTGTGGAAAAAGAGATGTGATGTCTACCAATTACACTCAGATCATTCAGAAATATATATGTAACAAGAATATATTCATAACAAGAGTCATTAGAAAAGTATATAGCATTTGACCCAGAAATGCCACCAGATGAAATTTATTTGTTCTAAAATACATGACAATGGAGAAAAATCCATTTGCATCACTATTAAACTACAGGCTAATTTTAATGATTTGTTTTAAGTAGAAATGGTTTACATTTCCACTACCCAGAATGAAACAATAGTTAAGGAAACTCTGCTTAATTGACTTGATGTAATATTATGAATCCACTCAGTACCATTACAAAATATATAGTAATGGCAAAAATGCTTATGTTAACATAACCCTATAAAAGCATTGATGATAGTTGTGTAAAATTAGTATGTGAGCTTGGAGTGGAAAGAAATTTGAAAATAATTTAATTTGTGATGGAATTCTGAGCATCTTTCTTTATGCTATTCCCATGTTAATGTTCTTTATAAAATACAAACAAAAAAAGTGAAGAGATCAGTCTTATAATCCAGCACAAATACACTGCAAATGTTCTGAGCCTACAGCCAGTGAATTCAAGTGAATTCATTTTTATGGGCATTAAATGAAATGGAAACAATGATGGTTGTAGTGTTCAACCAATTCAGACTGAGGATGGATTACCAGTTTAAGAAAATATGACTTAAATCCTTGGTTTACTACATTCTCTCACAGCCCCCGCAGAAAGTCCATGAAAAGATTACTCCAATTTATTTACTTGTTTGGGGGAGATGGGTAGACAGAAAAGCACTGCCCAAGTTCTGTTTGCTTTCTTCGGTATAACTGAGCTCAATTGATACATTCATGATGGGTACTCTACGCAACAGAGGATGAAACTACGGTTTTGGCAAGGAATTTTTTTAAAAGCTCAAACTTCCACGACAAACAAACAAAAACAAACCTCATCTGCAAATGACTGGTGTTACAGTCACGAGCAAAAAAATAAAAGGAGGAAAAAGAAGGGGAAAAAATTCAGTTTCTGAATTTGTATTAACATAAAAATATCAGAGATAGGACGATTGTTCCAAGAAATGATGAAAAAAAAACATTGATAGCAATTTTGTAATCAGGAGAGTTAATATGGGATAAAATATTACTTCAGCTTCATTCTTATGAGCATATTTTCAGATCTAAATAAATCATAAATTAAATTGATATTCTGAACCTATGTTTCAAAAGTATTGCAAAAGCAACTGGAGTCAGTATAAAACAAAACAAGACAACTTTTATAGCTGGGTTCGTTGATTTGCCAGCTTTGAGAACATACCAGCGAGGAATTTACCGAGTAGTTAGATGAGGGGGAAGTCTTGGGTTTTCAAAGGTTAGGAAGAGGATATCCTGGTGGGCATGAAAGCTGTCTCTCTGGATAAGGGGATACGTCCATAGGTCTGATCATAATTAGTTAACACAAATCCTATTGCTTCTTGGTCAGGAAAGAGTCTTCAGTCAAGTCCAATGCCAGTCTAGCATAATGGGGTCACTGAAAGTTTATGATTCTTTGACAATAGTAGCTGGATAGAATAATGTTAGTGAAACAGTTTTCATTTTGACATCTCCTAGGCAAATGCTACTGTAAGGGAAAACTTTTCCTTTTACACAATGATAACTTAAAAAAGAAAGCATTCTATTAGATTGATCTTAGAGAAGTAACATTATATAATTTTGTCAGAAGTGTTTGTTCTCAACTAAATTAAATTGGAGAAGGTGTATTTCAAAAGCAACTCAATCCATGAGTTACATAAACAATGACTAAAAATGACAAAAGAAAGTAATCTTAAGAGAGAGTAATGGCCCATGCCGAATCTAAATCAGAAATCAGCCATTGCAAATTGATGTCTTTACAAATTATATATATGTATACGCAGAAAGAGATACATCATATGTATATATATGTATGTGTACAAATTTACAAAATATATTTTATATGTATATATAAATATAGTTAACATATTTGTAAAATATAAGAGTAATAATAACAGAAAAACCTAGGTGCCTCCTACTCAGTTCAAGAAATCACACAGCACTTACCTTTGAAGTCCCCTCTCCCCATTGATCCCTTTTGTTTTATCATTGACCTACATTACTTCATAGTTTGTTATATATGCATAGATGTATAAACTTTACTACTTTTAATTTTAAGACCCTAAAATCAGGTTTTATTCTACAATCTAGTTTGAATTTATTTTTTTCTGAAATGTCATTAAATTTATGAAGTACCATACCATTGATAAGATTTTAGAATCTAGGAAACATGGCAAATGAAGCATTTTTTTTTTAAGTTTTTTTTTTTTTTCTCTTTTTCTCCCCAAAGCCCCCTGGTACACAGTTGTAGATTCTTAGTTTTGGGTCCTTCTAGTTGTGGCATGTGGGACGCTGCCTCAGCGTGGTTTGATGAGCAGTGCCATGTCCACGCCCAGGATTCGAACTGACGAAACCCTGGGCCGCCTGCAGCGGAGCGCGTGAACATAACCACTCAGCCACGGGGCCAGCCCCAAATGAAGCATTTTTATGAGCTCAAAGAACGAAATATTTAGCAATCTAAGTGGGTTTGGGGGAAAAAAGATTTATAAAATCAAGCCTTGGTATTGTAGGGGAGGGGAAAAAATGCAACATTTTTTCCTTTACTCTCCTAGATTCTCTGGCTGGGGCCGTGTGAAAGATCAACAAGAGAAAAACAAACAGAAGTTTATTAACCTGTGCATCTGTCATACACATAGCAGTACTCAGTGATGAGTAACACAAAGGGGTGGTTAGAACTTGGGCTCATGTAGCATCTTAACAAAAGAACAATAAATTTTCAGAGAAGTGACAACACAAAGGAAAAGGACTTTTGAGTTTCTGGGGCAGCACATTGTGAGAAGGTAAATATGTGGGGGAACTAGGGGGAGATAAGGGCTAGTTAGTGACGTTCGCTATGTAGATTCCTCTGGTGCCGTCTCTGCGCTAATTAGAGTGTAGAGTTGTTTCCAGTGATGCGCTCTGTCCTTCCTGGTAGAGAAGCGAGAGGGGACAAATTTACAAATATAGGTCCTGACTTTAGTCAAAATGGGGGAAGGCAGAGACCTTTCCTTGTCTCTACTTCTTCTCAGCTGTCTTCAGCTCAAAAGAATTCTTATGCCAAAGTGATGTATTTGTAGGTGGCACATTCTGCTACTCTTCAGTATTAAATAAGAATAAATACTAGGAAGGATGTAGAGTCAGAAAAAAAGAACCTAGGGTATGGACTCCAAAAACTAGAGTAATAATTCAGTGTTATTATACACATGGTTGATCTTTGAGAAATGATTAAATAGCTAGCAAATATGTTTCCATAAATCTATGTCTTAGGTCGGTTTAATTTCCTCTTCGTTAGAAGTTGCCATTCATTAGTAGACTCTTTAGAGCTGAACAGTAAAGGATAATAAAGACTCGGAGAGAAGGAGGAACCTGTGGGAATAGATGAAAATAACTTTACCTTTACATAGGATTTTGGAAGTTGAAAAACTTCCTGGGTAGAAAACCAAAATTATCTTCGGTCCTCTGAATAGAGAAAAAATTGCCAATATCTAGAAAGGAGCAATTTGCATTTTAAGGTGTATCCAATGATCTGAGACATAGCAACACATCAGGTGAATAATAACTTCCTCTGCTGCCAGCTTTTCTTAACGTCTCTATTTAGTGCTTGAATGCATCTATTTTATTCTCCTGTCTCCTACTCTCCCAAAGTTCTGAGCATGACACAATATCTACAGTTATCGTTTCTAAGGCTAACTACATCTAACGCTTATCATGGGTTGTAGGTGTGTAGACGAACTCCTAGCAGAGCTCTATTTCCGCATCTCGTTTTTTGCCATATCACAGTGAAAATGTAAATTGCAAATCTCTTTACTTCTCAGATTGTGCGCTGGGTCCCCTGCAGTTACAGAAATAATACGCTCTTATCATCAGAAGGTCAGAGTCTTCTTCCCTAGGTGGCCACGGAAAGCACAGTTCCTGCTTCCCAAATTGGACCCTTTTCTTAAAAAGCAGCCTCTTCTTTGCCTGCAGGCCCTCTTCTCATATTCATATATTTCAAAGCCAGCTTCGTTATCCGGAAAAGAAAAATTATGATTGTTTCTGCTTCTCTGAAACTAAAATTCAAAAGAACCTAGTCTATGTCAAGTTATCTGAATTTTTCCCCATTAGGTAACTGATTTATTCAATAAAAGTAGTATAGGAATGTTTCTTGGAGACACTTATTCTTCGGAAAGACATGGTCAGAGTTCTACCTAGCCCTTTAAAGGGTTTTTCTGTATACCAGGCTCATTGCCTATGAGGATTAATTTTATGTGTCAACTTGGCTAAGTCATGGTATCTAGATATTTGCTTAAACATCAGTCTAGATGCTGCTATGAAGGAACTTTTTGGGTGAGATTAACATTTAAATTAGTAGACTTTGAGGGGCCGGCTCGGTGGTGCAGTGGTTAAGTGTGCACATTCCATTTTGGCGGCCCAGGGTTCACCAGTTTGGATCCCAGGTGTGGACAGCACCACCACTTGGCAAGCCATACTGTGGTAGGTGTCCCACATATAAAGTAGAGGAAGATGGGCACGGATGTTAGCTCAGGGCCAGTCTTCCTCAGCAAAAAGAGGAGGATTGGCAGCAGATGTTAGCTCAGGGCTAATCTTCCTTAAAAAAAAAAAATGGTAGACTTTGAGTATAGCAGAATATCCTCCACAATATGGGTGGGCCTCATCCAATCAGTTGAAGGCTTTAACAGAAAAAGGCTGAGGTTCCCTGAGGAAGAGGGGATTCTGCCAGCAGACTGTCCTTAGACTCAAGCTGCAATGTCAACTTTTCCCTGGGTCTGCAGCCTGCCAGCCTGCCCTGAAAATTTCAGACTTGCCAGCCCCCACAATCACATGAGCCAATTCTCTCAATCTCTCTCTCTCCCCCTGCCATGCTCCCTCTCTCTCTCTCTCTATGTATTACATACATATATATACATATAGACACACACCTCCTATATGTTCTATTTCTGTACAGCTCTGACTAATATACTGCCCCTCTCTATGATTGCTTCAATGTTTTTTAGGAAACTTAACCATATGGACCAAGATGGTCTTACTATTACCCTCAGCTTGTCTAAACTTTACACAGGATTCTTCTGACTCTAGGCACTTGATCTCTCTTTTCTATAACGTTTATGTTAGAAAACTTTTCCTGCCCCTTTGAGGTAGAAAGAAGCTTTTACAAAGCTTCTGGCCAGTTATGTCACCCATCTCTCTGAAGGTGAACATCAAGGGAGATAGCACTCATACAACTCCCTGGTTTCTGTGAGAGAGTGGGAGCCTAATTTTGATATGTGCCTGTCTCCTAGTTATGAAACTACCTCCTGTACAAAGATAGAGTTGACTTTTCCTTTGGGTAAATCCAATTAGCCTACATAGATGACCTGTGTTCTCCTTCTCCCTCCAGCCCATAAAAACTCCCCTGCCCTTTGTTTCAGTGAATTTGAGCTCAGACTAAGCTCTGGTCTCTCTCCCCTATTGCAATAGCCCAGAATAAAGTCTTCCTTGCCTGTTCAACTTTGTCTGGTGCAATTTTTGCTTTGGCAATATGAAAGACTCTTCTTTCCTAAATTTGATACTGAAATTACTAATAATTGGCCAAAATTATCAAACAATGAGGTTTCTATGATATATTCAGATCTCTTTAATTATTCAGAAATTGTATACCTGCCTAAAAATGAACATGAAATTTCTTATTAAAACAAAATTAAAAGCACACTCTGCATGGAAGAAGTAGGTAGTAAATATAATCCTAGGAGTTCAAAAAGCCAAATTTTCAGTAAAACAATGAACCTAGAGAAAGCCTGGTAGCCGTATATAGTGAAGGTCAAGTGTCTCTCTTGGTTCCGTCGTCCTTGATTCACCTGGTTATTGTTAGATCTGTTTCCCTGGAGCACCACTTTCTTCTCCTCACTCCTCACTCCTGATCAAAACTTCTCAACTCCCCACTGCAAACAAAGATTAAAACCAAAATGTCTTAGCCAGATATCCAAAATCCAACATAGTCTTAATTCTTTTTTTCCAAAATTATTTAATTCTAGGAAATGAAGGTTAAAGTGTCATTCTGACATCAGAAGACACTGTATTGTTTGTGAATGTTTATTGATGAATGCCTAATATCAGTTTTAGATTTTTGTTCCTCTTAGGGCTAATTTAATTTCCTAGAGATGAATATTTAAATATTTCCTCTGTTGAGTTTAAGCCTCACACACTAAGCGTTTATGAATTGCAGCCTAGAAACCTCCTCATATTGTAAGATATTGAAACACAAATCACATTTCAAGTTGCTACTCCACTCACTCTCCTCCTCTGAATCCCAGTAGAGAGGCCAATGCCCACTGTCTGGACCACAAGTTGAATGGTCAATTTGTCTTGACTTGCTTTGAACTGAAAATTATTGTGCTAGAGAATATCATTTCCTATGAAGATATATAGCTTTCCTACACACAATAATGTTCCCATTGTTTAGTCATAACTTTCTAGAATCTCTCTACATGGACAGAAATGTCAAGCCCCAACATGACTGGCCCTTGCTCATAGAATTTATATTTCCAGAATGATTTACTGAAGACGTAAGACTCAGGTTAGAATCAGTGCATTTCCTTGTTCAACAAATAAGATACACATACTTCATATGTGCCAACTTTAGACACCAGCCTCAAGCGGGGTCAATGTGTTTACAAACCAGAAAACTTCACTGAATTCAACGTCCAGAGTTTTAATGAGCTTTGTGATATAGGCATGATTTATTAAATCCTTGGGACATGTGATGGAACTCAATTTCCAGGCCCCCTCCTCTTCCCAGTGGTCTGGCTGGCCCAAAGTTCCAGCCCTCTAATCACAGAGCTGGTCTTTCTGGGGACCAGCCCCAGGCTGAAGCTAACTAGGGGCCCCCTCTGAGTCACCTCATTAACATAAGAAAGACATTCCTGTCACTCAAGAAATTCCAAGGGTTTTGAAGTTCTGAGCCTGGGACCAGAGACAAAGAATAGATATGTTCTTTTTTGTATCACAGATAATAGTTCTAAAAATTTAGTATGCATGAGAACTACAAAGGAGACTGTTGAAAAATTCACTCTCTACAGATCTGAATTGAAGCTCAGAACTTCCTAATTTTCAAGAGAGTATTATAAAGAATTCTACATGGCTGATGAGTGTCTAAATTGGCACAATCATTTTGAAAAACAAATATCTGTCAATATCCACTAAACCTGAATATAGGAATACCCCTGATCCAGCAAATCTACTTCTAGATAAAATACCTGATAAAAATGTCCACTGTCAGGAAAAATTGTGAAACATTTTGAAATGCACACACCCACACAAAAATTACCAGATTTCCGTCAAGCTCACTCTTCCAGGTTTTCTAATTTGTTGTTTCTGAGCTATTTCATGACTCTGTAGGTGGTAGAAAACATATAGTGCAGTAAATTATTATGTTTGCATAGAAATGCTAATGAATTTAATCTTGTGGAATGCAACTGATTATTGTCCTGTAAATGCTGACCAGTTTAGCATTTGCTTGTAAATTCGCTTCAGCATTCCTGAATGACTATATATGGGTGTATCTTTTGAATTCTCCTTTGAACCAATGAAACATTTTGCTGGCTTATTAATTAATTAATGAGTTATATAAAATCTATGGCATATGTTCTTTTTATACTTGCATGAAAGTTATGATTTTGCCCTTTTAAAATAATATATCATTTATCACCATCAAAACCAAATGTAAACAATTCATAGAAGCATTATTTGTCGTACACATGGGTAAGAAAGGGTTAACAGAGGGTCTGCGACTCTGTTTCATCCTCCTTGGGGACAACTCAGGCAGTTTTGTCCTCCTTTAAACATATTGATGGAATTTACTAGCTGAAAGATAAATGAGGGTCTTCCGGGGCTGCTGTATACTGATTTCTCACCTAAGAAATCCTTTTAGTATGCTATACCTGGTCTGTCTGAGTTGTATATTGTAAATAAACCTCCAGTGAGGATGTGCAAAGGGTGGGAGTTATCACTTCATCCCTCTGAACCCAAAAGGCATCTTGGTGTAAAAAACAAGGTGACCTGTGGAGTTGCATCTGGAAAGACACGAAGTAATGATTACTCTTGATATTATGTCAGAGCATTTCATAAAAATTCTGCTGGACTCTCATCTGATACTCTTGAAGGTGTTACTTCGTGGTCACAGTATATTTGACAAACAATCCACAATTGATAAATTGCAAGTAGTTTAGAGCTCAATAAAGTTAGAGGTTAACCAGAAAATATTGATAATATAATTTATTGGCCTCCAGACAGCCAGTCTTATACATAATTTAGCAATCTTGTTAGACATGTTTAGACATTTCTTTCTTGACTAACCAATCTTCTTGTTTCTCAGCTGTTCTTTAAGTGAGCTCTCTTGTATTCTTGATGGTTCCCTCATTGATGAGTTTAATAAAATTTTGAGAAATGTGCTTTAATCCTACTATCAAGGTCTAAGAAAAAAAGGCATTCTAATATTCTCTAATGGAGATGGAGGTCATATATTTCATTGCCTATCCTTAAATGTTATTTAAATGTTAAGTATTATTTAAATTTCACTAATCACTAGACTCAATAATTCTTCAATTGAAAAGTTTAACAAGTCAAGAAATATTCTTGTAAGAAGTTCAATATTTATATCAACAAGTCAGATTCAGTAGTTATGTTTATAGGATATTTACAGTTAGGGCCATTGTGGACTTTTTGCCCTTCTTATTTATGATCATAGTTATTTTTTAAAAGGCTACCTGTATCCATTCCCTCACACCAACAGCAACATTCACCTTAACAGAACTCTATGCTCTTGTGAGAGGTCAACATCTTAATGGAACTTTTGTTTATAAAGGAAAAAATCCTGCACAACCAACTAGAATGTACAACTAGTACTGGGGGACTTTGGGGAGAAGAGGAAGGAAAAAGAAAAAAAAGGAAGATTGGCAATAGTTATTAGCTCAGGTGCCAATCTTTAAAGAAAATTATTAAAAAAATCCTTCATTTTGTCTGGGATGGGAGAAGTGAAGAAAATATGGAACTAAATTTATCTCCAAAATTAATATAAAATGTTATTTTGTAGGAAAAAAGCTTGTTTTTGTTTTCATTTTTAATCTCACAGATTAGACATATATATATTTCCCTGTGAGTTACACTATGGGCTCTGTCCTTTTGTTCTGTACTTATGGGCTCTGAATTTATTTTTTAAAGCCTTGTAATAAAGAGTTCTGATTTCCAGTCCTACATGTAAGGAGCTTGGAAGTCATTACTCTATCCTAACAATAAGTAAAAAAAGAAAAAATTAAACAAACCAAAAAATCAACAACTCATCTTAGATTTGTCAGAGAAGTGAGGTCACAGGGCAAACTGTTGCACCAAAATTGGAGACACAGACAGGTAAATACAGAGAATCACAACTTACCAGAGCAGAGACCTACACTGGAACCAGTGCTGGGTTCCTTTTACCCAGTACATCATGTCCAGATATCAAGAAAAAATTTCAAGAAATACTAGAAGGTAAAAACACAATTTAAAGAAACTGAGCAAGCATTAGAACCAGACTCAGATGTCAAGGATGTTGGAATTATGAGACTGGGAATTCAAAACAACTGTGATTAATATGCTAAGGGATGGATAAAGGAGAGAACATGTAAGAACAGATGGACAATGTAAGCAGAGAGATGGAAATTCTAAGAAAGAATCAAAAAGAAATGTGAGAGATCCATAACACTGTAGTAGAAGTGAAGAATGTCTTTGATGGGCTCATTAGCAGACTAGACACAACTGAGGAAAGAATCTCTGAACTTGAAGACATCTCAGTAGAATCTTGCAAAACTGAAAAAGTAAAGAGAAAAAAGACTCAAAACAAAAAAAAAGAGAACAGAATATGCAAAAACTTTTGGGCAACTACAAAAGGTGTAACATATGCATAATGGGAATACCAGAAGGAGACAAAAGATGGAAAGGACCAGAAGAAATATTTGAACCAACAAGGCCTGAGAATTTCCACAAATTAACGTCAAATACCAAACCACAGATCCAGGAAGCTCAGAGAACACCAAGAAGGATAAATATAAAAAGACCTACACCAAGGTATATCAAATTCAAACTTTAGAAAATCAAAGATAAAGAAAAATCTTGAAAAAAGCCAGAGGATAAAAACACCTTATCTAGAGAGAAGCAAAGATAAGAATTATATCTGACTTCTCAGAAACCATGCAAGGAAGAAGAGAGGGAAATGAAATATTTCAAGTGTTCAGAGGAAAATAATAATCACCAACCTAGAATTTTGTGCCCTGTGAAATTATCCTTCAGCAATGCTTTCTCAGACAAACAAAAATTAAGTGAATTTATTGCCAGTACACCTACTCTGCAAGAAACATTAAAAGAAGTTCTTCAGATAGAAGTATGATGATATAGGTCAGAAACTCAGATCTACATGAAGAAAGGAAGAGTATCTGAGAATAAGGAATAAGTGGAAGCAAAATAAAAACTTTTAATTTTCTTATTCTAAATTGACAATGTATTTGATTATATATTTTTTATATATGATTATGTATACTTACATATAAATGAAATGAAGGACAGTGGTAACACAAAGGGCAGGGAGAAAGAATTAGGATTATTTTGTCATTATAAGGTATTTACACTGCTGGTGAAGTGGTATAGCGTTATTCAAAAGTGGGATTGGGTTTTTGTAAATACATATTGGAAACTCTAGGGCAACTTCTAAAAAAGTGAAAAAAGAAATATCTGAGAAAACTGAATCATATAAAATGCTCAGTTGAAACCACAAAAGGAAGAAAAAGAGTAGCAACCAAAAACAGGAACAGAGAATAGGGCACAAACAGAAAATGGTAACAAATATGGTAAATGTTATCCAATTATATCAATAATCACTTTAAATGTCAACAGTCTAAATACATCAATTAAAAGACAGATTGTCAAAGTGGATTAAAAAACAAGACCCAACTATATGTTGTCTATAAGAAACCTACTTTAATTATAAATCAGATTACATATAGATTAAAAGTGAATGAATGGAGAAAGATATACCATGCTAACATTAATCAAAAGAAGGCAGGAATAGCTAGATTAATTTCAGATAGGGCAGACTTCAAAGCAAGGAAAGTTATCTTTGATGAAGAGTGGCATTACTTGATAAAGTGGTTAACTCTCAAAGAAGACCTAACAATCTTGAATGTGTACGTGCCTACACAGAACATCAAGCTACATGAGGCAAAAACTGATAGACTGCAAGGAGAAATAGATGAATCCACTGTTAGAGCTGGAAACTTCAACACCCCTGTATCAGAAATGGACAGATACAGCAGGCAGGAAATTAGTAAGGATATACTGAACTCAACACACCATCAATCAAATGGATATAATGTAGTCTATAGACTACTTCATCCAACAACAGCGGCTTACACATTCTTCTCAAGCTCCCAGCGAACATTCACCAAGGTAGACCCCATTCTGGGCCACCAAATTTGAAATAACAGAAATCATACAATGTCTGTTCTCTGGCCATGATGGAATTAAACTAGAAATCAGTAACAGAAACATAGCTGAAAAATCTTCCAATTCGTGGAGATTAAAAAAGATACTTCTTGGGGCCAGCCTGGTGGCATAGTGGTTACGTTCGCCTGCTCCGCTTTGACGGTCCAAGGTTTGCCGGTTCAGATCCTAGACACGGCCTATGCACCGCTTATCAAGCTATGCTGTGGCAAGTATCCCACGTATAAAATAGAGGAAGAAGGGCACAGATGTTAGCTTAGGGTCAATCTTCCTCAGCAAAGAGTAGGACTGGCAGTGGATGTTAGCTCAGGGCTAATCTTCCTCAGAAAAAGAAAGAAAAAGACATTTCTCAATAACGCATGAGTCAAATAAGAAATCACAAGAGGAAGAATATTTTGAACCAAATGAAAATGAAAACACAACTTACCAAAATTTGTAGGATGCAGTGAAAGCAGTGCTTAGAGGGAATTTGAGTCTTTTTTTTCATGGGATAGCAGCCAGATCTGCAGTTGCTCCTCCTTCCACTGGATCCTCTTTCAGTTTCTTTGACTTTTGGGCCAGATGCCTCTTTAGGTCTGTAATGAAGGGCACCAGCTTCTCCTGCAAGGCACCCACATCATCAATGTTGAGGATAACACAAACATACACAGATTCCAGTCCATCCTCATAGGTTCAAGCTCATGTCTGTGGGTTCCGTCTTGTCCATGATCACGCTATTTCACATTTATCTTCCCTTTTTAACTGCCTGTCCTGTTGACTTAAACCTCCAGCATCAGATACAAGACAACAGCCATATAGACACAGCTTAACCAGCTCCCACAGTTGCATAAGTTCAAATCCTTGTGATAGATAAACAGACAGACAGGTAACCTACAGATAACTTCATGCTTAATGACGAAAGATTGGCTATTTCTCTCGAATTATAGGAATAATACAAGATGTTCATTCTTATCATTTCTATTCAGTGTTGTCCTGGAGTTCTAGCCCAAGAAATAAGGCTAGATGAAGAAATAAAAGGCATACTGTTGGAAATGAAAATAAAATTGTCTTTATGAATGGCACAATTGTCTACATAGAAATTCCTAAAGAATCTTTATAAAAAGCTACTAAAAAAAACAAGAGAGTTTAGCAAGAGTACAAGATGTAAACCAAACAGGAAAGAGTACATTAAATATACATGACTCTTGAACTGCAGATAATGGAGATCTAGCCTATCCTGGCAGAGAGCAGATTAGAGGTTGCCTGAGGCTGGAACCTGCTATGAGTTTGATTGGGAAGGGTCATTTTGAAGTGATGAAATGTTCTATATCTTGAAATGTTGGTGCTTATATTAGTGTATACATTTTTTTAATTCATGGAAATCTACACCTAAAAATGTATTTTCAATTGTAACAAAAAGAATGAAATACCTAGGAATAAATTTAACAAAAGAGGTGAAAGGTCTGTACCCTGAGAACTATAAAACATTGAAATAAATAGAAGAAGACACAAAGAAATGGAAAGATATTACATCCTCATGGATCGGAAGAATTAACATAGTTAAAGTGTCCATACTTCCTAAAGCAATCTACAGATTCAATGCAATCCCTATCAAAGTCCCAACACCATTTTTCATGGAAATAGAACAGAGAACCCTAAAATTTATATGGAACAACAAAAGTCCCCGAATAGCCAAAGCAAGCCTGAGAAAAAAGAACAAAGCTGGAGGTGTCATACTCCCTGATTTCAAAATATACTACAAAGCTACAGTAATCAAAACAGCATGGTAATGGCACAAAAACAGACACACAGATCAGTGGAACAGAATTGAGAGCCCAGAAATAAACCCATACACATCTATGGAGAGCTAATTCTTGACAAAGGAGCCAAGAACATACAATGGGGAAAAGAAAGTCTTAATAAATGGTTTCGGGAAAACTGGGCAGCCAAATGTGAAAAAATGAAAGTAGACCATTATCTTACACCATACGTTATGGTTAACTCAAAATGGATTAGAGACTTGATTGTAAGACCTGAAACCATAAAACTCCTGAATAAAACATAGGCAGTATTTTCTTCAACATGGTCTTAGCAGTGTCTTTTCGAATACCATGTCTACTCAGGCAAGGGAAACAAAAGAAAAAACAAACAAATGGGACTACATCAGATTAAAAAGCTTCTGCATGCAAAGGAAACCATCAACAAAACGAAAAGACAACCCACAAACTGGGAGAAAATATTTGCAAATCATATATCCAAGAAGAGATTAATTTCCAAAATATATAAATAGCTCATACAACTCAACAACAAAAAAACAAACAACCTGATCAAAAAATGGTCAGAGGACATGAGCAGACATTTTTCCAAAGAAGATATACAGATGGCCAATAGGCGCATGAAAAAATGTTCAACATCACTAATTGTTACGGAAATGCAAATCAAAACCACAATGAGTTATCACCTCATGCCTATCAGAATGACTATAATCAACAAGACAAGTAATAACAAGTGTTGGAGAGGATGTGGTGAAAAGGGAACCCTCATACACTGCTGGTAGGAACGCAAACTGGTGCAGCCACTAGGGAAAATGGTATGGAGATTTCTCAAAAAATTAAGAATAGAACTACCATATGATCCAATAATGGCGCTTCTGAGTATTTACCCAAAGAACATAAAAACACTAATTCAAAAAGATATATGCACCCTTATGTTCACTGCAGCATTATTCACAATAGCCAAGATTTGGAAATAACATAAGTGCCCATCAATGGATGAATGGATAAACAAGATGTGATATATATATACAATGGGATACTACTCAGCCATAAACAAAGATAAAATCTTGTCATTTGTGACAACATGGTTGGACCTTGAGGGCATTATGCTAAGTAAAATAAGTCAGTTGGAGAAAGCCAAATACCATACGATTTCACTCATAAGTGGAAGATAAACACAAGAACAACAACCAAAACACATAGACGGAGATTAGATTGGTAGTTACCAGAGGGGAAGGGGAGAGGGTTAAGGGGTAAAAAGGCACATGTGTACAGTGACAGATGGCAATTAGAGTTTGGGTTGTGAACACAATGTAGTCTACACAGAAATCGAAATATAATGATGCACACTTGAAATTTATATAATGTTTCAAACCGATATTACCTCAATAAAAAATAATTTAAAAAAAGATGTATTTACTTATGTAAATTATGTCTCAATGCATTTCAGAAAAATTTTTAAAGTCACCAACACATATCTAAATCCAATTTTAAGACTACTGATAATAGCCATTTTGCAACCATATTCAAAAATAAACGCACTCACACAGTTAAACACACAGCCTTTTAAATTTAGTAACTTAAGTGATATGAGCTTGAATAAGTCATTTGATATCTTTGGACAAAGAGTTACTTTTGATAAAGGACATTTAACTATTTGATCTTCATATACTTTGCAATCTCATCTAGGAACAACAGGATTTACAGGGCTGTCAAACAGAACTTTCTATGATCATGTAAATGTTCCATATCCACCCTGTGCAACATAGTAGCCACAAGCTACATGTGGCTATTGCACATTGAAAAGTGGCTGCTGAACGGAGAAACTGAATATTTAGCATTACTTAACTTAAATTAATTTAAAGAGTCACATGTAGCAAGGGGCTACTGTATTTGCCAGCCTAAAATAAAGTCCTTTTCACTTGAATCTACTATGCTATGAGTCCATAGCTAGACTAGTAATAAAAAATGGTCATCTCTTAAAACAAGTAACCTCTAAGTTTTATTATGTGCAGCTTGAGTTAACAGTCTGTGATACAGTGTGAATTACAGAAGACACAATGCAACTGCAGAGAGAGAGACTGCAAATATATTTACTATAAAGAAGCTGTTTAATTGGCATGTGTTTGTTTCTGAATCTTGTATGTGTTCACACAGACAACATGCTGGTTGGATCAATTTCACCAAGTGTAGCCAGTCAAGGAAGAAAAACTGCTTGGATGCATTATAAATGGTGATCGTGCAAGTAAACAAAAAGGGTGGTATTAAATTATTTCCAAAGAAACAAAATATAAAATGACTTGCATTTGGAGGACACCACCCATTGAGCTTAATAGCAGATTTTTGACAGTTCTCCTGCATTTGCTCATTCCTAGCAGTTGGCCGCTTAAGATATTTTCCCCACAAATTTGCTCCTTTTATACAATATTTAAGATGTGCACCATGTTCTTAAAAGTAATTGCTAATTTTCATAGACATTCCCAAAAGAAACAATACTGGAAAATAATATTCTACTTTTTCTTGAAGTGTGAAATCTAGACCTCAAATTACAAGTAATCAATTGACTTACCTTTAATACACCCAGAAATCTTTACCCCGTAGAGAAAACAATGATAATAAAAGAGTTCCAGGAATAGACTGCAATGTTTTATTATCATTTATGATCTGATTAATCCTTAAGAAATGTCTATCATATACTCAGGGCAGGCTGAACTTAAATTTTTATCATTAAGGTAAGTCTGGACTCACAGGATTTGTTACTATGGAGGAAAACAAAGGTTGTGTCAGGAAACTGTACTTAACTATACGTGTTAGTATGGTCTGAGGAACACAATTTAGGGACAACCATCATGGAATGCTCTGTCCATTTTTCAGTGTGTATTGCAATATTCATCTTAGTAATCATTCAAATGTAATTGCTATAATTTCTATTTTCCTAAGTTTGTAGGAGTGTTCCATAAGATGTTTCTTTATCTATTTAGTCAAAATGGACTCCAATATAATAATCTTGTAAGTATTTTTTCATTGAAAATTGTATCTTATTCTTTGTATGCAGATGAGCTTATGCATCTGACAATAGATCCTGTGTTAAAACATAATACTGCATATCATTTGACTTTATTTACAGATGAAAAGATTCTATAGTTAATTGGCTGAAGTTTCCTATTGACTGAAATGTACAAACAAACAAAAGACAAATTGTACAAGGATCTGGGCCTCAGGGGCTTCTCCTAATTTCTAATTGTCTGACTGTGTGCTTGGCAGAGTTGATCTTTCTATGTATCATGTTAATATGCAGAAGCGGGAAAGAAGACATCAAAGTAATTTACTGATATCCTGTTTTAAAATTAACCTCAGGTGGTTTCTAGAAATATATATTCTTACATAGAATATGTATCTCTTACATATAAGGTAAAAATATGAATAGTTTAAGGGAAAATATTAGTACAAAGATAAAAAATAAAGGCAAGGCTGAGGAAGATTGAATCAGTTAATCTTAAAAATATTTTTACTTACAATATTCTGGGATTCTATATTTGAAAATGAGTATATAATTTATTTTACTTGAGTTTTACTGGCTCTCTGTTTTTGTGGTTTTCCAGTATAACACCTACTGACAAGATAAATGTGCTGTAAAAATGCATCTTTAAGGGAAATTATATTCTGAATTTATTTAAATCAGAATATATTTACAAGAATTGTTTTCAAGACTTGAGGAGAATTAAATAAAACTGCAATATTTAGGGCTTTACTTGTATCTTTGAATATTAAATAAGTTCATTCCATATTGGTTATAAATTTATATGCACATTCAAATTCTGTATTTGATTAATACATATTTTACTGAGTCTTCATTGCTTCATAATTATTCTCCGTTTTGGCAAAAATTGTTCTTTTAAATCATAGATTTAAAAAATAAGTTAAATATCTCATTTATTTTTCCAGTCTTCTTCCTTCATTATGTTGACTATTCATTTTAGGAATATTTTCCTAAAGAGGTTTTAGTTGTATGAACATTTGTTAGTTTACTACTTGTTGCTTTTATGCTTAATTATTTTTATTTGGAGGAAATAAACTCATTGACTTTCCTCATGTATTTTTGAGCCCTTCTTCATAACATTACATTAGAGCAGGGGTGATAAATAGGACTCATCTCTTATGCGTTTCTGGTTGATATGATCGTGGCTGCCTGGAATGTGTGGTGGGAATAATAAGTTAATTCAGCATATCTGAAAAGAAGGATCTTATCAATTTAGTAATGGCTGCCCTGGAACCTGGACAAGTGAAGTTGTGGCTCTTACATTACTCTGTATTTCTTCTCTCTGCTTTACTGTTGCAAAAATACTCTATTATCTGTTCCATGGTGTTCTTTGTATTGATGTTATTTTATTTGTATTACATATTCTGTGATTAAACAATGAGAACAATCACGTATTTTCATGATTTTTTAAAAAAATTTTCATTAAAAAAGAAGTAGAAATACCTAAATAGTTCCAAGTTATCCTTTCTATAATGATAATAAAACTTATAACATGTGTGTGTGTATTTTTAAATTTGGCACCAGATAGAAAGGTTTTACTTTCTTGGACTGACACAGAGAAAGCATGCAATTCAATGTTATCAGCCAATTGCAGTTTACAACGCGGTAGGCACTCTACCAAGTGATTAACATATAAACTACAACATTTAACTCTCATAAAAGCATTTCAGAGATTCTGAAAAAAAGAGATACATAAAGATTGATTAATGTGCCCAAATCAAATCGTAGTTGCAGCAAGGCAAGGAACACATGAACACACAACACACACACACACACACACACACACACACACACACACACAAGAACCAAAAAATCCACTACTTGTACTCTTGGTAATTATCCTATCTATGATTTTTCCCTCCCGTCTCTAGTCTAGCACAAATGAAAGTAATTATAAATAAATATAGAAATTTAGCTGTGAGAGCTTTGGGCCAGTAGATTTCCATGACTGGGAGAAATTAATCTTGTCTGGGAAAGTAGAGTGGGTTGGAAAATAGTTGATAGAAAAAAGAACATAGAGTTGCCAAAAGAGATACACTTTTTTACAGTGATGAAAATATGCTCCAGTTATAAGATGTTTTCAAATATATTTGCTTTTTGATAATACAAATATCAGATTAAAAGCAGTTGAGTCTTCTGAAATGCAGAGAATCGTATAGATTTTTCCATGTTTTGTAATGAAAGTAAACAGTAAATTAGGCCTTGGCTTAATTTAATTTTAGACAAGTTCCACAGATATTTTATGTGTAATCCATAAAAGAGGAGATTCTGTAGTATCTTCTCAGAGATTCTGATGTAAAGATTATTCACTCTAGTGGGTTTCAGTATTTTGTTTCAGGATCAAACCCTCTATTATGTAAAAGACAAAACAAAATATTACTTTCATCTGTAAAATAAGAACAAAGGAAAATAGGCATGCTTCCTTTTATCTCTCTTCCCTACCCCAGCCTCCCTTCTAAGGCTGCCCCCAGAAACTCAGGGCTCATATGTGGTTTGAAAACTACCAAATCCCTCCACTGGCCCTCTTTATAGGTAAGAAAATAGTGGCCCAAATGATTTATCAGAGGTTGCGAGACTAGGCTGTGCCAGGAGTAGAATTCGAGCCGTGTCCCAAGTGGGGATGGCCCTGTCATACATGGGTGGACATGCAGAAATTCCACAGGTTACTAAAGATAAAACAGTGATTGACTTTCTTGAAAACGTGTTCTGTCCTAGGAATAACCAACAGGAGAACTTCCTTCACAGACTCTGGTAAAGCTATGGAGAAGAGGATGGATAAGGAGGCCAGAAGTTGTAGGTACTTGTATTCCTGAAGCAGAGAGAACAAGGAGACCATGTATTCAAGGACGTTGCAGAGGAACATTTCCAACAGGAAGGAATGCAGTAGGTAATTGCTTGTAGTTCGATGATTCACTTTGTTTGAGAAGAGACCATTAACAAAAAACAAACAGAGTAAGTAGAAGAAAAATACAACACACTAAGAATAAGTCTCAAAAAAGGCCTGGTTCTTATATAGAAAGATTTAAACCTCCACTAAGATAACTAAGGTACATAAATAAAAGAGATTCTCTTTTTCCTAGAAAGGTACATTAAATATCATAAAGATGTAAATGTTTCTTGATTAAATTGTGTCATCTCAAACTAGCAATAGGCTATATACATATACTATGCTGGAGGACAGTATATATTTTCCTCCTGATTGTTAAATATGTACATATGCATGCATAAAAGATATCTGGAAAGACACACACCAAATATTAATTGCAATTATATTTACGAATTGAGACTGGAATAGGGAATTATGGAGGATTTGTAAAGTATTATTTAACACACTCCATGTCCTGCTTGATTTTTAAAAACTATAATTATATACTGTGTTTACCTTACAATTTCATATTAAAGTGAAAACAGTAAAAGGGTAAGCTCAGATATAACCAATATTACCTTTTTTCCCCTTCTTGTTTTCTCTGTTTTTTCTGTTTAGATTGACTTCATTGAGGACCTGGAGGCTGATTTTTTTTTCTAGTAAGAATAATGGGCAGTAAAAAGGGATGTGAAGCTTGCAGATTAATGCTAATAAAATGTGAGCAAAATCTATGCAGAGCAGCAAAGATGAAGCCATTCCTCAATTTCTCCCATTTATTTTGCAAATAATCAGATGATCAGATGCTTTCATTACACTCTGTGGCCCTCACAAAAAGAAACAAAAAGGCATTTTCGTAATATTAATTTATTTGAGAAAATTTAAGCAACTGATCTTGGAAGGCCTTGCTAGGTAGAATTTCCTGTGTGTGGTATCTTTTCCCTTTGTATCATTGTATATTAAAAAATATTTTCAACCCTCAGTGTTACATTTCCTTTTCCTCTGCTATTTTGTTCCTCGGGTTAACGTTTAGTCTTCAGTGGTAAGCAGAATGAAGACCTCTCAAAGATGAACATGTCCTAATTCCCAGATCCTGTGACGCTGTGTGTGTGTGACCTTTCATGTCAAAGGGGAATTTAAGTTGTAGATAGCATTAAGGTTGCTAACCTGCTGACCTTGTAATGTGGAGATTATTCTGGATTATCTGGGTGGGCAAAATGTAATAACAAGGTCCTTAAATAGAAGATGGAAGCTGACAGTAGGTAAGAGTAATGTAGTGTGACGTGAGAAGGACTCTGCCCACAGTTGCCATGAGCCAAGAAAGGGCTCAAACCTGGGAAAGGCAAGGGAATGGATTCTCCCTTAGAGCCTCCTGAAGGAACACGGCCCTGCCAACATGGTGATTTTGTCCACTGAGACCCATTTCAGATTTCCAGCCTCTACAATGTAAGACAATACATTTATTTATTTATTTATTTTTGAGGAAGATTAGCCCTAAACTAACATCCGCTGCCAATCTTCCTCTTTTTGCTGAGGAAGACGGTCCTCGAGCTAACACCCATGCCCATCTTCCTCTATTTTATATGTAGGACGCCTGCCACAGCATGGCTTGATAAACAGTGTGTAGGTCTGTTTATCCGACCCTGCGAATCCCGGGCTGCCGAAGTGGAATGCAAGAACTTAACTGCTGCACCACAGGGCTGGTCCCACATTCGTATCTTTTAAGCCACTAAGTTTGTGGTAATTTGTTATGACAGTGACAGAAAATTAATAAACGCACCTAGAAAACATAGCCTACCAGTTGCTTCCTCAGTTAATCTTTCCCTGAACCTCCCAGTCTACCTGGCTGGTTTGGGTGCCTCCTTTACGCTCCCCATCCCCACCCTGCGACGATTTCTCTCAGTGTAGTGATTAGAGAAGTGTTTGAGGATAAATCCTTACTTGTCTGAGACTCCATCCTTTATTCTCTTGAATCTCTGGGCTGATTGCACCTTTAGTTCAGGGATGCTGTAAAAATACACTCAGTGTGACTATTGGTTACTGGGTGAAAATAGTTATTTTTAGAATATAATTTTACTACAATTGACTTAGAGTATTCTAGTAGCTAATGTTGTGTTTACCGTGTTCCAGACTATGCTGTGATTCTTATATAGATTAATTTTATATAATATTTGAAACAACCCTATAAGGTAGGTACTATTGTTAGTACTATTATTATCATCATCACCATTCCTGATTTATTAGGAAACTAAAGTAAAACACAGAGATGTTGCTGGCAGACTCCAAGGTGGTATGCTTTACCGTCTTATTTTTAACTTTGGCAGCCCGTCTCTTGAGCCCGAGTACTTAATCAACACAATCTGACAGCTCTTCAATATGTCCATATAAAAAAATCTATCCCCATAAATCACCTGTGACGCTGGAAGGGGGAGGCTTTAGCTAAAAACGTTCAAGTTATCATACCCAGAATGACGGGTCCAGCCAAGGGAGTGGATGGAAGCTGAAATCACATCACAGCTAGGTGGATACACTTTAGAATGGCCTCCAGCCCAGGATTTTATGGGATAGTTTCCTCCCACAAGAGATGCACAGGATCGAAGATAAACAAGGCTACCATGGACTCCTGTTTTTATTTAGCAGGAATCCTAAGTTCACGGTGTGTGGTCGTAGGAGGATATCTAAACACCTCTGAGCAGTGTTGACTTGTTCTTGTTATAATGGCTCCAGAGTCACAGAAATGGGAGGACTCACATAGAGGTAGTGGTGGATAGTGTAGTGCTCCATCGGATGCTTGCCTCGGGGCCCAGGCACACACATCTCAGCTGTTGGAAATATTGGCTTCCAGCAGCCCACGCGCATCCCTCAATGGAGACCACCTCCCCAGGCTAAAGCCTAGATTCCATTTTACTTTTTACTTGTTTTTCTGAACTAGAAATATTTTGCCCCAATAAAAGCTTATTAACTGGCTATCAGCTCCTTTTTTGCTGACTTTATACTTAGCAGTTATATATCTTATTATCAAGCGAGAAGAAAGAGGTAAGAAAGATTCCTGCAAGCATAATAAAAGTTCTCACCTTTCTTGACCCTCGACTTAATACTTCCTACCCTTTGAATATTCCCTGATTTACAACCTCTAAATTCAGATGTTTAATTTAACAAAATAATATTTTTTATTCAGTGATTTGAAAGAGAACCTTCTAATATTTTCTAGATAAACTTTTTGAACATATGGTTACATAGCCTAGTGGCAATGATCCTCTGAATGGGCTGTTAATTGAGGAAGATTATTACTGTATGTGTCATACGCCAAAGTCAAACTTTCCTGGTCAGAAAAATAGTAGCACTCTCTACTCTGATTGTGAAATCTGTGTAACCTTTCTCTGAAAAGTGAACCTATGAAAATTTTTGCCTGAGATACTGAAAAATAAAAACAAAACTCAGGGTACCCATAATGGTTATGAGCTTTCCATATTGCTTTTCCTTCAGACACAGTCAACCATTGAATATTATGCATTCTCATAAGACAAATTCATGGAAGGAGACTCCAAATACTAGAGTGAAAATTGTTGCAGTTCACTGAATATGAACCGAAAAGAACTGCTATAATATTCATAAGCCAAAGTTACACTGAAAGGGAGATTTTTTTCCCCAAAAAGCAGAGCATAGCATTTTATAATGCATCCAACTACAGAATGTATTCATATTCAATAAGCTTAGTTGTGTTGTACAATTAAAGATAAGATAAAGATTTGTCTGAATGACATTCTGGATCTATTTGAATAAAATAAATATTTAATGGCATGAAAGCATACAATTTAAGGACAGGTTTTTAAAAAGCAGCTCTTTCTTAGAGAATTCAAATTCAGTGTTATAACAAATACTATTTACGCAGGTAAGAAGTTTCAAATTTTACCTTTAACTTGGCAATCTAATGTCACTTGTCTGTTTGATGTAATCTCCCCACTTCATTCATGAGGGAAAAGAAAATTTGTAATTGCAATGTAACCATTAAAACATCCAGAAGAGAATGGAGAAGCATATTCTGAGTCCTTCTGAGTCTTGACATTTTCAGCCCCTACAGAGAGCAATTAGAGAAACAACTATCACAAAGAAGGTAACTTCCAAAGTTTACCTAACAGCTAGAGAAACGTAAACAGTTTCAGCTAAAAAATGACTCATACACTTAAGTGAACTATATACACCATCCTGAGGATAAATGGGAATGCCCATCCATGTCTGTATTATGGTTATGGCTATGTATGTCTGTATCTATCTAAGAAATTAGTTTTTTGCCATATAAAGGGAAACTCATTCCTGCATTATTTTTCCTATTTAATTTGAAATTTGGGCCTCTTAATGGAAATAGAAGCCAGCCCTGGGGGTCTAGCGGTTAAGTTTCGCCTCTCTCACCACCGCAGCCCAGGTTGGCTTCCCACTGAAGGAAACCACACCACCATCTGTGGGTTGTCATACTGTGGTGGCTGTGTGTTGCTGTGATGCTGAAATCTATGCCACTGGTATTTCAAATACCAGCAGGGTCACCCATGGTGGACAGACTTCAGCAGGGCTTTCAGACTAAGACAGACTAGGAAGAAGGACCTGGCCACCCACTTCCAAGAAAATTGGACGTGAAGACCCTCTGAACAGCAGCAGATCATTGGCTGATATAGCACTGGAAGGTGAGAGGATGGTGCCAAAAGACTGGGCAGGGTTCCGCTCTGGTATCCTCAGGGTTGCTAGGAGTTGGAATTAACTCGGCAGCACTAACAAATGGAAATAGAATAAAGTATTTATTAAAATAGTGAAAACATTAAACAAAGTATAGATAGCTCCTTTAAATTTACTTACATTGATATTGTCTCTGAATATGCAGAATATATTAATAATTTATATAAAAAGAAAACACTGGAAAGTCTAAACAGCAAGGACTTGAGTAAATATGTAGGATGTAGTTATATTCCATGTTAACTCAGATTTAAAAGGTTTTCTACTGTTTCAGAATAGCATAAAATATGGTTTCTTACTATCTGTGGTAATTGACAATATAGCTAGCGTAATGGACAAGTAATTCCTGAAACTCACCTAGACGGTGGCTTACCTACCATCTCATAAACTTTCATAGAGGTGAAGCCAAGGCACCAAATGGTCTTAGTTAACTTCTACCCGCTTTTCTCCTCCTCATTCTTTGATGTGAAAACCAAAGTTTGTTGTGATGGTTTATAGGAATATTGTGGATAAACAAATATTTTGCATTCAGCTCTGGATAACCAAAAGCCAGCTTATATTCACCATTATTGCGGAACATGTTATCAGGAAGAGACCATCACCTGAAAGCTTTTCTTAGTTACAAGTTGAATAACATTTAGAACTCAAAGCAACACGTAAGCAGTGATTTGTCAACGACCTCCCCTGCATGGAGACATTATAAATCATCATTTGGGGGGCTGTTCATGGGATCCATGAAACTGCGCTGGAGAGACTGCACAAGGCCAACACATTTGCTTTCATCCAAAGGGCCTCACTGTGTATAGCAGTTTCTCCTACCTTTGGGTCTCAATGAAGGTATCTGCCAGCAGCTCAGTTTCCCAGAGCAAATGTTTAAACAACCTCATCAATGTCGTAGGTGTAAGAGTTTAAACAAGGCACATGATGTATGTTCAAGCACAGTGGTATTTATGCAATATTACTGAGGTACATTATGGATCTTAGTAAGTAATGACTACAAAGGTAACTATGTTCAAAGAAGTTTACAAATAGTTCCTCTCCCAGAGATAGTACAATTTTGTGCTTGTCAAATGGAAAGCAATAATACTGATTCAATTCTTTTTGCTCATTGTGCAACACTAGCTAGCAAAGGTTTATTTTTTTATCCCCCTTGGGTGATATTTCTAGATGAAGTGAAATGCCTGATAATTTCTTTTAATGTATTTGAAAAGCTGAATTCAGCCTCATGATTCATTGTAACTGCTTCAGAACACCGCGTGAGAATTTAAAAAATGAATAAAAACACAGTAGAAAGGAAAATTCAAAGCACGCCATTTGTTAGAATCAACTTTTTTTTTTTTTTGCGAGCATAACACTTCAATCTCAATAGTGTTCCAAAGCCTCCAGAGCTTATAATAGTAGTGATACACATATTTTGTCTCTCTAAAACACAGGCCAAGAGATAATGAAACCATAATTTCAAAATACTGCAACCAATATAAAATGGCCTCATGCGTGGTTCTGAAACACTCTATACAAGTACTCTTTGTAAAATCATCGTAGATTAAACTGAAGGAGTAAGGAAAAAGGATTTTTTAAAAAGCAAAGGAGAAGCAAGGAAATACTAAATATTGTGGGATGACACTCTATTCAAATCAGTGTTTCATTAATCCAACTTGAATAAACTTAATGCCCTCCTACGTCTTCATCAAGACAGCCTTGAAATGATAGGAACTTAGAGACCCAGTTTAGAAGTCACTGAATTCAGCAAAACCAATCTGTTCCTTTATAGAAATAATTACATCACTATCAAAGGCCTTTTCTATCACACAGGTGTGCAATTTAAAACATTTTTAATGTACTCATTTGATGTTTATGGAAAAGCTGTATCAATTTGCACATGCATACATATAAGCACGTTTCACAATATATCTCCCTGTAGTTGGGTTATACTGGGTGGAAAGAGGAGATCTAACACTTAGTTTGAAGTTTGTTTTTTCCAGCTGTCCAAGAGTTAATCTGAAGTTCTAGTGATAGATGTGGTTGAATACAAAGTTTATTTTTTGCTTCACAGGCCCTTTCAGTTTTTTTCTAAGCTCTAGAGCATCTTCCAAGTATTACCTGGAAACCAGTAAGATAGTTGTACTCTCCTGTTTTATTGCTGGGGAAACTAAGGACCAGAGAGGCTAAGTGACTTACTCAATGCTATGAAACTAGTAGGTGAGCTTCTGAGGCCCAGCACCACAATCCTTCTACTTTGCGACTAAACACATGCTTTGACCTTTATTCTTGTAGTATTTCACTATTTTTATTTCCTTTTTTAGAGTATTTATCTACATTTTTAAGATTTGGATTTAATTTCAGTAGACTAATGGCAATAAACTTTGACGTAAAACAAAAAATGAAAATTTGTAATTTTAAGAATTAGTATCTTTATGGAGCTGCGCTTTTGTTTTCTCTTTAATATTTATCTAGAATCATTTCAAAATAGGACATTTAAACTTTACGGTTACATAATTACTTACAAATTTAGAGTTGTTTGAAATTCTAAGATCTTAAGGAATGTATTAAAAGCTACACTCAGAAGAAAATCAATAAACTTATACAAAAGAGTTTTGAAATCCAAATCCTTGTATACTTTTTGTATTCTGTACACATGTATTGTAAATGTCAATTTGAAATAATAATTTGATACCACTTCATATCAAAGTGTCCATGTCTCTACTACATAACGAACAATGTAAAAATACACATCAGTCTGCTAGTAAATCAGGGCTGGCACTGACCCAGCAGGTTCACTGAAAGATAACTACTAGTGGGTTTGGAAATACTGGATTTATGATATACAAAGATTTCACATAGAAATGGCTTTACATAGACGCGTAAAGATATGCAATGGCCTTTCCGAGAAAGTACTCTAAAAGGTTTAAGCCATTAACAAAGAAAATTGGAATTGAGATGTCTAAGGATCACATGTATTTAGAGAAATAATTTTAGTGATTCTAAAAATAGAGTGCTTTTAACCAGCTAGCGTGTGGAATGCCCTGTCCACAAAGTATGACCTTTGCTATAAGTCTTACTATGTCCAAAATATTTAGAATTTTAGTGCAGAATTGTTCCTCACGCCATATTCCCTAAACACTGCCTCTGATTTACTGTTCTCATTATTCACATAATATTTATCAACGTCTAATATCCCATATGATATATTTATTCGCTATTATTTGATTATCGGTCTTGCTCTTTAATAATATAGGCTATCATGACGGAAGGAATCACCAATATATCCCAAGCACTTAAATAGTGACAGGCATATGGTATGTGCTCAATAGATACTTGAATAAATGAATTTAAATGGCTTTATCTTACTTAATATTTATAGGAAATTCTATTAATAACAACATGCTAGATTTCATCATGATAAGACTCAGAAAAGCCAAATGACTTTGAGTGTTAATAGAAAAGTCTTAATCTTCTCTCAGTTGAACTTGGATGGAGTAATTATTAAATATCAACTGCAGTATTAAGGGCAGCTTGTAGCTCAAGGTCCCTCACACAACGATCAGCACTTTGTATATGATTCAGGGCCTTATATTCCAATAAAAGAGACAGAAAAGCTCACCAAAGTGAAATACAAATAGTGTAATGAGGTTCTCACACAAACATGGCCCCAGGGGAATTCTCATAGCTTCGGATCAACCTTTAAGTTAATGCTGACATTTGTTTATTTAACATTTCCAGAATAGATGTGATTTGTAAAATGATTGTGATTCTTTCCAGCAAGAGTTAGACATTATGGAAAGGTACAAAATGATAATCGTAGGGCTTTTCATATATTGGTGAGGAATGAAATATGAGTGTGTTTAGAGAAGAAATGGCCAGTTTGTGAACACTTTTTCAACTACAATCAAGAGATTTTCCCTGAGGTGCTTGAAAACCATGAACCAGTGTTAAGACATAGTTACTAAGTAAGGTAACTGAAAAAATACTAATTCTTAAGTATAAACATACTATAATTTTTGGGCAAACATTTCTGAACCAAATTGATATTAATGATTAAAAATACCATAATTGTAGGAGTAATTTCTTAGGCTGAGCATTTTGATACACTTGAGTTAAAATACTTCCAGAATAATTCCATTTGCATAACATTTATTATATCAATAAAGTTTAAATCATGTATATAGATTAACAAACAAGTATTTGTATTTGAGATTTATTTAAATCACTTGTATGTAGTCTTGTATTAGTGACAAATCTAATCCCCAAATAAAAAAATTTTGTCGAAAGCGGAATTCGTTATTCTACCTGCAATTCTAAGTATTAGTTCAACTTAGAGGAAAAACAGATGTCATTTTGAATTGGTTTTTGGTACACTGGCAATTACCTGGAGTAGGTGAAAACATCTAGGGACTAGATCGTCATTGTTCGTGAGAGAAAAGTTAATCAATGTATTTACTATTTTATATGGCATGGCAATAACCTTTGTGATAGTCTTTTTCTTTAGAATATTAGGAAAGTATAGCACTACAACTCTTTCTATACACAAAGTAGAAACAATTCCATTCAGTGGAAGTAGTCAGTTCTATTAAGAACAAAATTCCCAAAGATAAAACTCTAAAAAACTTCCAACGTTAAAAACTGGCCTATTTCTACCGAGATCATCAAATATTAAGACAGCGTAACACAAAGTAGACCAATTACCTAATAGAAATCTGACTACAGTCATAGGTGTTATCCTTATTTATATTTTGTGCTTCGCTTTGGTTAGTTTCGAAACTCTTTTGCTTTTGGGGGACTTTAAAAGGCATCCAAAATTAGCTAACAACAGAAGCTAGAAGGACACGGGGATAGCATTGCTCAATCTACTGGTATGTAATCAACAAAAGTTCTGGTAATTATGTTTTCTTGCCTCCAAGAGTAAGATGAGCATATTTGGAATGCCAGTCAGGAAAGCAACGCTAAACAATATTCCAGGCATCTTCCTCAAATGATATACAGTCTTGAGCTTTTTTAGGTAAGTTCTGGTAGCATTACTATTAAAAAGTAATGGCTTAGGTTTGGCTTCTGGAAACAAGGTTTAGCTTGGATTTCTGAACTTCACTCCACAGTAATACAATTACTAAAATAATCTAATTTCAACCTTGGGACATAGCACTTGTACAAATTCTTTATGTACTCTCCTCCTAAAACTTATTCCAAAAAACACTTTGCTATGCCTTATTCTCTTCCCACAAACCTCTCATCCTATGTTGTTCCTATATTGAAGACTAAAACCCGTATGAAGATTTACTGTAATAACTCATTTTTCCTGCAGTTACTAAGGAGGAGTTTCAACAGTACATGAGTCCCCTAAATCCAGTTCACCTGGAGGAAGGGGCATGAGGAATAAGAAGGTGGGAAAATCACCAAAAGTGGGTTACTTTACTCTTACCATCTGTTTATTACATTCTGTGTTGTAGGTATTCTGTCCTTTTCCTTAGATGTAAAGATTAATTTTAATGGGATAAAATATTCATCTATTAATTATATATTTATAATTTAATTTATTAATGTACATACCATTTTTGTCTCTCAGTGGTTCATTAACCCATATTAATACACTGTGGGCCATCAACCATGTATTTAAGGTTGGACAGTGTTTACTGTTTAGATGGAGAAAGGTGGACAGTACATAGATTCGGCCTATGATAAATGATGGCAGGGCAGTATAAAAAACATTTGCACTTTTAATAAACTATCAACCACAATGATGACTTCTGACTCATGCTAGAGGTAATCCTTGAACGTGTACAGAAGAGAGATGAACTGTCCACGTATAAATTTAAAAAGCAACAGCAATCTAGAGTATTACACACATCTGCTTTCAAGCCCAATGGTCACCCTAAAAGTTTCAGTTAAGATCAGGCTGTTATAAACGACTCACTTCAACATCTGAGCAAACAGTCTCCACTAGGAAATCTTAAGGGAAAAGTCAGAGGCCAACAGAAAATGTTAACACATGAATGATTAATATTACAGATTCAGCTGATGTAAAGATATCCTTCATTGCTCAATTTTTTTAAGAATCACCTAAAGTATGGAAATTTAGAATAAGCTCCTGTTTGCCCAAATATTGCTACTTATTTGCCTTGCAACTTTGGGCTAGTTACATACATTCACTGCGCTTCAGTTCTGTCATCTGTAAAATGGCACTAAGGACATCGCTAACATCACAAGGTTGGTGTAATGATTAAATGAGATGATCCATGTAAAACATTTAGAGGAACATGTAACAGAGTAATTTCTTAATAGTATTTCTTTCCCATACATGTAAGGCTTCATTCAGTATCATGAGAATTCCAGATTTTACATTTCTTTATGCTTTCACTTGAGGTGTGCCTATAATTTTATTTCTGTTAATTATAGACTGCTCTTAAAAATAAATTCTCACTGACTAGAAAGTGAAATACATATCAATTCTAGTTTGCCAAAGCAGATACAGCATAGTGTCCTGATTTTGAGGTGTCATCTTGCATATGAAGGTAAACTATAACATTCTATTTTTTAAAATATGACGATTTGTGACAGCCTTATGATAAATCTTATTGTTTTTCATTTTTGCCCTGATTGTCAACTTTTTTTAATTCAATGCAGTATTTCTCCTATATACAACAACTTTGCATTTCTGTATTTTCAAGTTTGGATTATAGCCTCCCTAATTATATGTCATTTTAATACTGTGTCACAAATAAACTTCACTCACAATATCTATTTTAATCCTCACAATCATCCTTCTTAATTAAGCGTTACATTTTGATGGGAATGTTGAGTTCACAGAAGTTAAGTGATTTGCCCCAAACCATGCAAGTGAGAGTGACAGATCTGGAACCTAAACTCAGGTCACTTGAAGACGAAGTTGGTGATGCTGTCAGGAGGTGGAATTGACACGACTGAGTGGGAGATGAGAGGACCTTCGCAGGGAGCCGTTAGCTCAGGAAGCATGGTTGGGCCAGAGGAGGTTTTGATGGTCAGTCAAGTGAAGGATCAGTTGAAGTCATTTATCAAGGAAAACTGCAACTTTCCGAGTAAATCTTTGGACCAGGGAGCGTGAATGGTCACAGGCAGTTGAGGGATGGCTTCACTTTTTGTCCAGGGGAACTTACGGAGCAGATAAGAACATTTAAGAAAGTCATGGCCCTACTAAAATGGTCTCTGGAGAAAAGTTTCCTTTTTAAACATTTCTTTCCCTCTTGGGATAAATTCAGAGATGGTTGTATTGGGGAATCTGACTAAGAGTCTCCTAGCGAGGATCTGCTATAGGAAAGACGTGCCGGTTCGCTCAGGAAAAGGTGCCCATCTACTTCAGAAAATCTAACAGAAAAATCATTCAGTGTTTCCCAAGAATGGGCCAGTTCTAATTTTCGAGGCCCAATCAGTTACTCTTCTCCAGCTTAGATAAATTTTATTGTCCCCCCATGGAGAATGTTAATAAAAACTCCATTAGCCTGTGTGAGACAATATTTAATTTGTACTTACAAAGCTGCTTTAGAGCCTAAATTGTTACATATTTGCCATGTGCTTCTCAGGAGAGCAATTTAGGTATGCATGCAGAGTTTTAATAAAAATAAACCAAAGCGTATACTTTAAATTTCACCTTACAGATGTAATTTTAAAAATCCAAAAGCTATGTTCAATGGTGCTTAGAAAATAATGTGTACATTTCATTATCTTGAGGTACCTTTAATTCAATGAAACTTCAAAGATAAGATGGATCGAAATGGGAAAAATCAGAACCAAACACAATACCATGCCATTTTTATGGGCAATGCTGGAATGTATTGATGATCATATTTTTAATATTTAGCATCAACAAATTTTGGTCTAGAATCTTTTTCTGTGTTAAGAGATGGCTCAGGTTAACTCGGCCCTTCAATTAATGACACTGACACAGAGTTATCAGATTTTACTGCCTGTATCAATTCAGTTTTTGAAACAGTATGCCTCTAGGTATAAAAGAAGCTCAGTGTACTAACTCAATGTTGGAAAGCAAAAGTAATGAATCTCGTTGGATAAATGGATAAAAAAATCTGATCGTTCTTGGAAACCATAAAATTTAACAACTTATAATAATGACATATAAAATCATGCGTAGGATAGTGATGGTTAAATGGTGGCGGGTATATATTCCCTAGCATGAGAGTTTACTTCTCTTTATTTTCAGTTATTTTTCTTTAAATAATGACAATTATCATACTTACTTGATAGGGTTAAGGGAAAGTTTAAATGAGATAATACATATAAAGAACTTAGCGCCGTGCCCGTCACCGAGTGTATGCCAAATAGATATCATCATCATTATCAAACTCTTTTAAGAACTGTGTGCTTTTAGTGGCATTTTCCAACACACATTCTGATGGAAATTTAGTATGAATATGGATGTGAATATGTTACAGTATACACAGTATTTTCCTTCTTGCCCCACTTGCTTAGGAAGGATTTATTAATTCTGTTCACAAGACGTCACTTATTTTTTTTTATTTTTTTTTTATTTTTTTTTTAAAGATTTTATTTTTCCTTTTTCTCCCCAAAGCCCCCCAGTACATAGTTGTATATTCTTCGTTGTGGGTCCTAGTTGTGGCATGTGGGACGCTGCCTCAGCGTGGTTTGATGAGCAGTGCCATGTCCGCGCCCAGGATTCGAACCAACGAAACACTGGGCCGCCTGCAGCGGAGCGCGCGAACTTAACCACTCGGCCACGGGGCCAGCCCCAAGACATCACTAATTTTTAAAACGCACAGGGTCTATTACTAGTTATCCCACTGAATAGGTGCAGAGGTGCCCATAAAGATGTGGAAGAACTGATCTATAACACTAATAATTATATACGGTATGGTAGCACCTCTCATGCTTTGGGGTCATACTCTCTCTCACAGTCTATCTAGCCATTTTTTTATAGCTGCTGACCTTCCATCTCATCATAACCTTCTATGTAGATGCTGATGAGGATTCTACTGCATCCCTCTCACTATGTGATTAGAAAGAACTAGACAGCCTCAGAGATGCTGCGGCAGCAATGATCATATCTAATAAAAATCACATCTGATTTCCACTGTAGTTGGAAAGTATGAGATGATAATTTATGTGAATTATTGGATCAAACTAAAAAGAAAATACATATTTACCTATTTTATTTTAAAGAGATACTATCCTACCTTATTTTCTGTAATCAGAGAGACATACTTTCAGTCTTCACACATATTTTTGTTCATGGTTGACGCAAAAACATGATCATCATGAAGATGCTCAATCAGAGGAAGTTAGCTGCCTGGGAACTAGCAAGATGCGAGCCTTGGGGGTCTTCTCTCTTTCTAGAAGCTCCTTTATGTGCACAGACCACAGCTCAAACTCACCAGCTCCATCTGACCAATTTTATTCTCAGCAGTCAATGATCACTCATTTTTCTGTGTGTGACACTATACCACGCTGTTGCTTCTCTGACTATTCAAAACACTCTGAAACCAAAGAAAAACAAATACAAGAAAGTGAGCCTGGAAAATATTCTCTGGTTAGATCACGTTTACAATAGAACCCTACTAACTAAGTGGCAACGCTGAGCTAGATCTATTAGCAATTAAGAGACCCAGGATCGCCCAGTGGCCTGGCTTCATCAGACCACCCTTGAGGACTCTGTAAGCTATCTGATCTGGGTGCTATGCCTCGACTCCTTTATCTAATAATCCCCACCCCAGCTCCCTTGGCCTCCATGTCACTGAAGCTGCAAAGGAGTTGTAATTTTTGTCTCTTTTTCCTACCCAAACGGCTAATCTCTCAACCCTTCTGAATCGAGCCAGTTCTCCACCTTTTCTGCTCCGTACCTAGACTCCCACAGACTATTAGATTGAATCACACACTTGAGAAGATTGATGTCATCACACTTTCTAGGAACCCAGTGGCAGCTGAACTCCGACCCTGCTCAGCAATATTGTTATGGCCGTTGGTCAACTCCCTGTGCCGTTCATCAGAGCAATGATTTCAAGTTTTTATCATTCTCCCCACAAAATCCACCCTGTCACCAGCCACTTTTCTCTGCTGATAATCTCCCCTCCTTCTTCATCTATAAAATTGAGGCTTTTAACCTATATTCAAAACGTTTGTTTTTTTACTGACTCCTACACAGCCCCTAAGTATCCTCTAGTATCTCCTATTAAATATATAAATATAGCCCTTTTCTAAGCTAATGTCCCTTTTTAGCTACTGCTTTATCTTTCTCCTTCCTTTCATAGCCAAGCTGTTTGGAAATAGCGTTTAAATTCACTAACACATTTTAAATTTTAATCTACAGTAAGCTGACTTCTACCCCCATCAACTTCACCGAAAATGTTCTGGCTAAGTTCTTCAATTACTTTCAAAATGCCAAAGCTGAGGAAATCTCTCTAACCTTCATTTTACTTGAAGTCTCTACAGCATTTATATTTATTCTTAGAAATATAAGTATCGTGCTACTATAACAATTATACTTTTCCATTGCAGAAACTTTAGACTGTATAAAAATAAGGGAGGAGAAAAGAAAAATATATGCATATCCTCACCACTCACGTTAAGGCAGTGTTTAACATTCTCAGGTATTTCTTTTCAGGACTTATTCTATGCATATACAGGCTTTTTGGTTTTTTTGGTGAGAAAGATTTTGCCCTGAGCTAACATCCACTGCCAATCTTCCTCTTTTTTTTTTTTTTTTTTTGCCTGAGGAAGATTAGCCCTGAGTTAATGTCTGTGCCAATCTTCCTCTATTTTGTATGTGGGTTGCCACCTCAGCATGGCTCTGGAGTGGTGTAGATCCACGCCTGGGATCCAAACCCACGAACCCTGGGCCACCGAAGCAGAGTGTGCTGAACTTAACCACAATGCCACAGGGCTGGCCCCTAATAGGCATTTTGTACAAGTGAATATTACGCTTTTTTGTTTAACACAATATCATAAACATTTCCCCATGTTATTAAGTAATATTCAGAAACAATATTTTAAGGCCCTATAATTTTACATTATAGGAAAACATAGTTTACTTAATTCTTTCACAGCATGTGAACAGTGAGATATGTCCCTATATTATTAAGTATCCTGGAAAAACTTGATTTGAGGTAGCAGAGGATCTTGTACATGGCTGTACAATAATTTAATTAACCTCCTTCTGCTAGACTTTCAGGTTGCCGTCAAAATTTTGTATTATAAACAGTGCTGCAATGAATACCACAGTACCCAAGGTCATCTTGAATCTTATATTTAGGTATTTGCTACCTCTTTGAATAGAGACTTTCTCATTTAAAATATTTGGTTTCCACTCACATCTCAAAACAAACATATTATTGGAGCTTGTACCTAGCTGACAAGAAGGCAGGGAACAGCATTAATGGCAAAGGGCACAGCTAAATATTGGGATCCATTATTAAGGAATAAGAAGACCAACGTTGAGAGGAAGTAATAAATTTACATACAACCCAAATGTAAAATTATAAAGTGTATTTTACTGCAGCAAATCATTTATTTAAAGAGGAAACAAACTAGTAAGGAAGGTTGTTTTGGGGATAAGAAGAGTTAGAGGGATAGAAAACGAGAGATTCCTGGAAGAGTCTTATCTAGGAGACATTATCTTTTTGATTGTCTAGATTTTGGGGGGTTACAGAGATATTTTATTATATCAAACAGAGTTTATACATTTAAATTGTTGTATTTACGGTACACGTAAGTGAGGACCATTGGTGGCAGTACTTTAAGATAAGTTAGCTTAGGCCGAGGAGAAAATAGGAAAATACTGAATAAATAACAAAGCCTTTCCTAGCTTAAATCATTGCAGACAAACTGGCTTTTTTACTTAATCTTTTAACGATTCACAAAAGGCTGAAAATGATGATTTTGTTCAGTGTTATTCGAGACTTTGACTAATTAAGCCTGCCTTTTCTGCGAAGGATGAAGATACTGTGGAAAAAGCTGATTGTCAAGGGTAAACAGAGATTGCAGATCATTCAGCTTTAGTCTTGCTCTGAATCTTACCCAAATAATTAGCAGTCCCTATAGTTGGAACAGGGCACCAGGAGTGAGAAGAGTCTCTGTTGGTGAGTATGGAAAAATAAGATGGGAGTGAGAGAGGTGGCAAGAAGAATTTCCTATTGGAACACAAGTAAAAATTTATATCTGATTTAGCTCCTGAAATTATCCTGATTTAAACTGTGAAAAAACTACAGAAAAGAACAAGCTTTAATATTCTACTTCTGTTTATAAGGAGCTAGTCTAGGAAGACAGCGTCTTTGATTAATTGATTGATTGATTAATGACCTCGACTTCCTGTGTTTCCAAATTCAATAACTGATGCAAGCCCACTTTTGATTTGCTGGAGCCTACATTTTCGGAGATCTTTTCCAACCCAAATAAACATAATTAAGTAGATTTTCTGAATCTATTATTTTAAGGTTCCCCAAAAGTAAATGGTGTTATATTGAAGGTTTTGATTGAAACACCCGGATATAAATAATAAAGTATTTCATGAGTCAGATCAGGATGTACATATCAAAAGGAAATGCTAAGAGCTGATATTCAGTTTAAGGGTAGAATATGGTTAGGATTTTTAGTTATACAGAAAGGAGTTCATGAAGACAATTTCTTCAGAGAAATCTGTGCCATTTGTCCCACCCAAGAACACCCAAGAGGAAGGGAGTGTGAGTTGATAGAAGTTTATATATCAAATATAAATAAATATATCAAATAAAATATGTATGGACAGGGAGGGACATTATCTGCCTCCCTTATCTTGGGGGTAGAAGGTGAGGTTCAAGGAGAGCTTGCTTCATGTTTCCCAGAAGGGGCGAACACTAGTGGGATGAGATCTGACTTCTGCCATTGAAATTTAGAGGTCTACCACACACACACACACACACACGTGCATACACACACAAAAGAGAATGAAGGAAGGAAGGAAGAAAAACAGAGATCTATTGTGAAGGCAGAGTTTCAGAACAAGGTGGTTACACAGGAACGGCCCTGCCAAGTAGGGATCTAGGACAGGTGACTGCTTTCCATGAACCAGAGGTAGTCCTTGAAGCTGTGAGTCAGCCTGGATCTATTTTGACACCTGAATCAGTAAACCACCTTGGAAGAAGATGGAACTCCAACAGAGAGTCTGTGTGGCTTGAAGTTCCTGAAAACCACAGGTTGAGAAAGGAGTGGCAAATGGGGTCACAGAAAACATCACCCAGGCTGCACTTCAATGCAACCAGCAGATTGACAGGTGGAGGGAGCTCTGAAGAAGTTGTGAAAGCACCCATGCAAGACAGAGAATCTGATTTAAGTATCTTCCAGATCTAGAGAGAGTGGAGCCAATTTACAATAGGGCCCGTTAAGTAGGAACTCTCCTACCACCCATTTCTTTCCCTGCTTGTTGCTCATCAGATATGGTGGCATTAGAAGCAGCAACTTGGGGGGGATGGTGAGGTGAGTCACAGAGAGAGAAGCTGCTTCTCTCCCTTTCCCATGTCACAGATTTCCATTTCTATCAGCCCATCTGGAGGAAGGAGCCAACAACAGTAGAAGTGTTAATATTTTTGACTAGATACTTTTAATTACTGAATAGAGGCTATTCTTCCTAACTTAAGGGAGCCACAGGAATTTCTATCACCTAAGAGTGAGAAGAAAAGTCTGGGGTGGAGATTCAAATACACCTAAGCTTCTGGATGCCTCAGTTGCACGGCAGCTTTTAAGGCCCGGGAAATGATCTGAATTACAGAAATGCTTCTGTAAAATTTGTAAAAGCAAGACATTTTAATCACAATTGCTTAAGACTAGTTTCTCTCTCCAGTTCAATGTTTCCTTTCATGCTTAGTCCTCCTGTCAGGGGACTTTGAAGAGGCCATAGACGTTTTGAGGCATTCTTAACTTTCAGATGGATATTGATATTTTTTCAATATTATCAATCAAACTAAAATTCAAAAAGGACTGCAAGCATAACCATAGAAACAAATAAGATCGAGTCAACACTAGTACATGAAAAAACAGGTGTTTTCCCCCCAAAATCATGTTCTCAGTAATATTTATAGACTACCAAAGAGAATATACAATGGACAAAAGAGAGATTTCTCAGATATATGGCAAAAATGTTTTTAAAGTTACACTGTTATGAGATTCCAAATAGTCAACTTCATGACTAACAGTTTCAAATAATATTTTGCTGGTAAACTCTTTTCAAAAAGACGGAAATCATTTACATCAATTGGGTTCTGAGACTGGATGCATACGATGAGAACACTCAGAAGTCTCAAAGATTCCACAGGCTGAAAAAGGCTAAGGTTACTTGGCTTGCACATAAATAAATAAACTTGCATATATTGAACCAATTTTTTCAAGTGAAGACAAGAGGCAATATTCAGCATTATTTTGAGAGACTAAAAGATTAATTGCAGTCATTTAATTCTCGGAAAAAGAGGTCTCCTCTTTAGACATCATGGTGACAAGAAGTATTCTTGAAATAATAGAAATGTCATGAAAATCATGGAACTAATTGCAGAATTTGATTCATTTTTTGCACTAGTGCTTGAGGAAAAAATTAGAGTGAGAAAAGATCAATTAGACTTCTTTTACCAAAAGCATTTTACAAATAATTATTACCAAAAAATGAAATGTGGGCAAATTGAGATGATACATCCACTTTAAAAACGTGGCAGATAAATCCTACTTCATTGTTATAGATTCTTCATAAAACGTGACAAATATTGAACAGCTGGTGATTATTGCATGCTACTGTTAAAAGGGAAACACTATGAATATTTGTTTTAGCTTTTTTCAGAAACAAAACCATCTGTCATTTTATTCAACAAAGTGGAATAATGTGGACAATTGTAACCTGTGGTTGAACAACTGTTAGGAAAGTGAAGGAAAAGGGCTGCAATCATGCTTTTAATAACATCATTAGCTGACTCTAGGTGACATCAGCAAGAATAGTGGTGGAGGAAGAAGATTCAAAAACTCCCTTTTCCATAAAAGAATGAGAACATTGGCAATAATTGAGAGCATCAAGTTTTTCAAAACTCTGGCAATTAACCAAAAGGGTTAATATAGGGGACGTTTATTCAAGAAAGACAGTTGGATCTCAGTAAGAACAGTCAGCTTTGTCCCATTTTAACTTTTCCTATTCACATCCCCCTGATGGAGCTAGAAAGGTCGACACAACATGGAGGTAGGGAGGGCACTTCCACTGGCACAGAAGACTCATTAGAATTTAGAGGTTCAATGTCCCCAGTGTCATCATGGTCTACCCACATGTCCCCATCCCGTCTTACTGGATCTCATTCTTTGTTCACTTTAACAGTAGACACCCTGCGAGGTTGGGAGTTCAACCTGTATTGTAATTCAGCCAATTGCAGGATGGGGTTCTGTGTTTGATTTCCAGCAGTTTCAGCCCTGCATGCATGGGGTCTCCTTCAGTGTACACAGAGAAGCTTTTAGGTAATTTATGCAGTGTTTGAGCTGGGAATTTGAATCCCCCAGCTCAGCCTTTTCTTTCACCACTTCGTCCAGAACATTAGGAGCAACCAACCAATGTCATGATATTCTTTAACGCTCAAAAATGTTTGAAAGTATCATATACAGAGTCACTTAACTCCTTGATTAGGAGTATCTAATGAAGATATTTTTGCATATTGCTATAAACAGTTCATACCATGGACTATCGGTGCTCTCTTTACTACTGGAAATAGAGTCATTAGCATCTTGAAATCTAATCAGATTAGAAAGCCAGCTCCAGAAATCCCAGAACTAATTCAGAAAACTCATCCTTAAAATTCTGTTTCTCTAGAATCACTTCTGGTATCAAAATCTGTATTATTCCAAGTTCTCCAGAGAAACTGAACCGATAGGATATATATATAGATATACAGAGATTTAGTATGAGGGATTAGCTCACATGATTATGAAGGCTGAGAAGTCCCACAATCTACCGTCCACAAGCTGGAGGCTCAGGAAAACCTGTGGTGTAGTTCCAGTCTAAACCCGAATGCCTGAGAACCAGAAGCTCTGATGTCCAAGGGCAGGAGATGACGGATATCCCAGCTCAAAAAGAGACAGCAAATTCGCCCTTCCTCCACCTTTTTGTTCTATTTGGGCCTTCAGTGAATTGGGTGATGCCCACCCACATTGGTGAGGGCAATCTTCTTTACTCATCCCTGGATTCAAATGCTAATCTCTTCCAGAAACCCTCTCACAGACATAATGAACTATCACAATGCTTGTACCTTGTTGTGATATTGTTCCTGTGAATAATAATCACAAATGAAAGACTTCCTTCCTGAGAGGATGATGAATTGGCTCTGAGGAGACAGACAGGAAGAGGCCCATGCAGCAGGACCCAGATCTCCCCATCCAAGCCCTCAGGTGCTACTGGGATGGTGGTACGTGAGGTCACCATGTGGACAGTGCCTTGTGGAAGTCCATAGTAGTCGGTGAACTTCAGAAGGGGGAGGGCCAGGAGGACATCTCACCTCTGAGAGATGAGGACCTGCAGGAGCTTTGGAGGGTGAGAGCAAGACCTTCCCAAGGCACATGAGTAGAGAAGTTGGCCCTGGCTCTCAGGCTTTCTCTCCATGGACCCAAATGAACCTTGGCTGGAATTAGGGATATGAAGCCCCCACCCTCAACCCCAATAAAAGCAGAACCCCAGGCCTGTCCTCTCCCTCTCCCACCCTGTCACCTTGCAGCGTGGTCTCAGGTGTGCCATGTAATTTCTAGGACCTGCAAGTAATAACCCTTTTTTTTCAAAGTTTCCTGATGGTTATTGCTGAGGATGTCTTAGAATCATAATAAGAACCACAAGGGCTGGTCCAGCAACACTGGTTATCTATAGGCTCAGACCAGCAAACACCACCCCTCACAGCACGAAGCATCGTCCATGAGGTAGACACAATCTGCAAACACATGGCATCTGGTCTTTCCTTAACATGACTGTGACAGTATATAGAGCACACAAGAGCAAATAATGCTCTACAACCAATATAATAATATTTTAAGGGCAACTAGAACAATTTGAAAAAGATGTGCTTTCAGATTGAATACGTATCTATTATATATTATTTATCCCTCCATTTATTATTAATTCACGTCTTACACAAATATGACTATACACTTGCTTTGGAATAAAAAATATGTTTTCTAAACAATCTTTCTACTCCTGCTGCTCATTTCTTATTTGAAAGCACACCCTCTGTAAATGGAGAATAATCATTTTTCACAGCAATGAATATTGGCAATATTACCTTCCCACAAATGAGGACATAAAGGATAATAATAGAATACAGTAGTGGTGGCTTCCTGGATTAGGCTAAAAATATTGCTATTCGGGTTCACAAGGAGAGCTGTTATTCCCTACACTCCTTTTTGCATCTTTATGCTTGCAAGGACATTATCATCGCTTGACTTGCTATGTCTGTTATGTAAACCTTTCTTGGGCTTAGAAAGTAACATTCCATCATGACCCACTTCTAAGAAATTGGAAAGTCTGGCTTAGTGGAATTTGCTCAAGGTTATGCAATATATAATTAGCGTGTTTAGGGATCAAATCCCCCTGTTTCATTCTTCCAGGTGTTGTGGGTACAGATCACTGCTAACAACACAAAGTGAATGAGGAAAATGGAATCACTACTCATCAAGAAAAAGAAATGAACCACTGACATACATCACAATACAGATGATTCTCAAATGCATCATGCTGAACAAAAGAGGCTTGACACACACATGAGTATAATTCATTGTCTTTGATGTTCTAGGAAAGGCAAAACGAACCTATAGTGACAGAAAGCATAGCAGTTTTTGCCTACTACTGGGGGTCAGGGTAATTGACTGCAAATAGTCATGAGGGAAATTTTCGAGATGATAAAAATATTCTATGTCTTAGAAGTGCTGATGGTCACTTGGCTGTATATATTTGTCAAAACTCATTGAACTGTACTCTTAAAACGAGTGCATTTTATTAGTATGTAAGTATACCTCAATAAAATTGATTTTAAAAAGTCGCACCTTTGGACTGGGCTCAAAGCACAGCATTGTCACTCATCCATATAAGTAGACTGCATGAGAATAATAAAATCTTGAAAAAGTTTTTTTAATGAAGACAGAAAACAAATGAGCAACATACTTGAATGGATGCCCTCATCCACATTCTAAGGGAAATTAATTAGACTCAATTTAACTTGTAATATGAATGGCGCATGTATCATTTAAGTGAAAACTAAAAAATGTACTGAGTCACATGACTTTTGGGGGATTTTCATTATTTGCCAAATAAAGGAAAAAATTGAAAAGGAAATGAATTGTTAAAATTTTTCTCCAACTTTGTAATGTTTTATCACTAGAAAAGAAGTTTCAATTTCATAGTAATATTTGAAATTATGTTTACTTTTTTAAGCTATGAGTCAAGACATTTCTCCTCTGATAGTTTGTACATGTGCATAAGCACCATCAGATTATCATACAAATAGAACATTAGAAAAAAAGATGCCTTATCTTAAAGAATTGTTCTGGGGCCGGCCCGTGGCAGGGTGGTTAAGTTCTCCCGCTCTGCTTTGCTGGCCCAGGGTTTCCCTGGTTTGGATCCTGGGTGTAGACATCGCATTGCTCATCAGGCAATGTTGAGGTGGCATCCCTCATGCCACAACCAGAAGGACCTACAAATAGAATATACAACTATGTACTGGGGGGCTTTGGGGAGAAGAAGAAAAAAGAAGAAGAAGAGCGGCAACAGATGTTAGCTCAGGTGCCAATCTTTAAAAAAAAAAAAAGAATTGTTCCTTCACAGATCATCCAAAGATATTTGAAAATTTTTCTCAAGAAGCAAAATTATAAGCAAATCCACCAAAAAGCTGTCATCATAAAACATCTACTAAAAGGAAAACATTCTTGACACTTAGCTTAAAAGTCAGTGAGTGAAGATTTGGTCATGGTCCTTTACAATCTACTCTGTGGTCTAAACTGCCCCTTTACACTATGTGAACAGTCAAGCAGGTCTCATTTTTTCCAGTCACTCTTAGATAATAAAAATCCTTTCTAAGTCTGAATACAATGTCTAATTTTAGTAATTAAAATGCCTAGTCCTAGGTAAGAGTAAACCTTGAAACTTTGTTCAAGTTTACAGCTCCCTCCTTGCTTCGGTTCTAGCCAACCACAGGCTGAGCACCCATTATGAGGAATGGAGGACCATGGTCAGTCCTTCGTTCACTTCCCCACCATATGCTTTTCCTCCTCTTCTCTGCCATCACCTCACTTGGCTAGCAATGGCTCTTCCAGTTTTGGACTACAAAACTGTATCCAGGGAACTGAATACAAGTACACAGAAGTCTCAGGTGACCGATACTATCGAAGATTGCATCGGTGGCTGAATGGTGCTGGCTCTCTCTAATGGGGGCAGAGAGTCTCTCTGATAGGACCCTCTAATATTAATACCTCCTCCCTGGCTACCGATATAAAAGATGCCTCTTAACTGTTGCCTTCTATGGCTCACAAGTGACAGAGAGGAGGATGACTCATTCCTAGATAAGAGATTTTAAATATTTTTCTAGAAAAGTAAAAGTGGATTGAAAATTTTGGTGGAAGAAACAGGAGATACATGGGAAGGACTAGAGTAGAGTAGAGAACCAACCTGCCCTGCCGGGTAGACTCCCCAAATATCCAGAATGGAGCCAACAGGTATGATGGCGGAGGCCAGGAACAAATGATAGAGCTAACAAAAACAGAGAATAATTGAAAGATTGCTGAAACTTTACTCCTTCAATTCTCACCATTGCTTCTCCACCCTCATGCACTGAAAAGTGAGACAATCAGGCCAGCCACTAAAGAAGTCTTCATGCAAGTCCTGAAACACACTGTCCAAAGCGAGCTGGGCTGCTAGGGTGGGTACTGCCCCAGAGCAAGCCTTCCCGCTCTGGCAATGGGACTCCTCAGCATGAAGTCTGGCCCTCCTCTGGTTCAGCCTATAACGGAGTTCTAGAAAACACAAGCACACAGAGCTTTCCATTAGATTTTCTACTTCATTAAACATGAAAAGCCACCAAGGGACTACCAAACTTTTGAAGAAAACCAACAGTACAAGTCAATGAGGAAGAATGAAATAATGTTAATATTTTAGCACTTTGTGAGCTATAAGTGACTGAAAAATCATCTCAAATTGGCTTATGCAACAAACAAATAAATAAGCATATAAACAAATATCTGTATTAGTTTGTTAGGGCTACCCTAACAAAGTACCATTGACTAGGTGGCTTAAACCACAGAAATTTATTTTCTCGCAGTTCTGGAGGCTAGAAGTCCGAAATCAAGGTGTCAGCAGGGTTAGTTCCTTCTGAGGCCTCTCTCCTTGGCTTGTAGATGGTTAGATGGCTGTCTTCTCCCCGTGTCTTCACTTGGATCTTAGCTCTGTGCATGTCTGTCTTCTCCTAATCTCCTCTTATTAGGACGCCAGCCATATTGGATTACCACTCTAATGGCCTCACTTTAACTTATTTGCTCTTTAAAGGCCCTATCGCCAAATACAGTCACATTCTGAGATGCTGCGGGTTAAGACTTCAACATATAAATTTTGCAGGGACACGATTCAGCTCACAACATACATTTGCTTAACTGACTGCAAATGCCAAGTCAGCCTTAGCATTAGATACAGCCATATTCATGATTCCAATCACAGCCTCAGGAGCCGCTTTTCCTCTTTTCTACTGAGTATATCATATCTTAAACTTAGCATAAGCATACAGGTTATTTTAAAAGTAATCCACCCTTTTGAAAAAAATCAACTGTTATGTACATCAAACTATTCTAAAACTAAAAATTTGTTTGTAAAAATCCATCTCATTTGGCTGTCGCGTCTTGCAGTACAGCTTTACCCAAGTAATTTTATCATTCTTTTCATCTGCACTTATGCTTCCTTGTACTGCAGACACGATGGTTCTTGTTGATAAATCCATCGCAGTAGGGCAGATACAATTGTGATTGTATGATCAGCTTGTGGAGCATGGCATGTTTCTGATGTCATGAGGGAGTGGGGAGTAGGCACTGTGGAGGGAAGGACAAGAATGATGGTGCCTATCAGGACCCTTTTGAGTCCTAAGTCTTGAGAGTAGAAACAAAGCAGAGTCAAAGAAGCAGACTGTCTCAGAGCTCCTGACCTCACCTCAGGAGAGGCCTCTCTTTACATACCACCTTTGGCTGGAAATTACATCTGATTTTCTCAATTTGTTTCATACCATCCTATAAAAGAAACTCATGCTTGCAAATTTAGAAGATTATATTTTTAAACCAAGCCAAATATATATATATGTATATATATATATATGTCAATGATAATGATTGGTACTGACCCAGGAGATGGATATATTTAAGAAATCATGGTATCCCTTAGAAGCAGCACCTAAGGACACATTTTAATATCTTTCTACAATATCTTGCTCTCTAAATTTGGAGTTTCTCTTTAATGGCTTTCATAATGACTGGCTTAGGCCATCTATACTCAAGTGAATTTCAAAGTGTTTCAGGGAACTAGGCAATCAAAATTGACCAATTTAGAAGATGTGAAGGGGCACTATTGATTTTTTTAAAGGCTATTTTCAAGGATTTTCTGACAGTTTTAGCGGTGTTTGAAGAATGTCAAATTTACCCTTTAGTAGAAGAATGGATTCTATGCAAAAGGGCAGAGTAATGTTTTTTCTTAATTTCCAGACTCATCCTGAACAGTATTTTCTTCTTCATTCTTCTTTTAACTGAAAAGAGTTTATTTAAGAAGGAAAAAACGAATATGTGTCACATGCTTTTCTCTATATTTTGCTTATTTAAAGTGGCATACAAGATAAAATATAGTTCATACTGTTCAAAATCAAGTACTATCTGTAATAATTAGTAGACTATGTTAAGTAATTAAGTGCAAAAGTGATTTTTGCTGTGGAGGTTTCTTGATTCAACATTCCAGTCTTTATACTTTCAATTTTAGGCTTTTATTAATGAGGTACAATTTACACCAAATACTAGAATATGATATGAGAAAGTAAAAAAATCAAAATATAAATCCTTATTTTCTAAATAGAATATTATAATTATTTTTCTGAAATTTAAGAAATTCGTGTGATTGTCTAATTTCATCACAGATTCTACTAAACGGCATTGATAAGGTCAAAATTACATATTCTGTTATCTACTCATCAGAATTATATATTACTTATTAGATTCTAAAAATACAAAGAAGTTAACTGCCATTTTCCTTGTAATAGAAATCACACTTTTATATAGTTTAGTATCCCACGTTGTGGTCTCTATGCACCTACATTGACATAATACATATATCTAGAGAATATTTGGTTGGTATTGATATGTTGTATTATTTCATGAAGAATAAAGTGGGAGACTGGGCATTATGTGATTCTTACACTTGCCATATCCTCTCTAAGAGTGACTCTAAAATGACAACACATTCTGTAGCTTTCTTGGACTGTATTCATTTCCAGTTGTAATATCTTCAGAGTAAGCCACCTACCACAGTAAAAATACCTCTTCTCATATCCCATGCAGTACAGTGGGGAAATCACCAATATTTAATGGGCTTAGTGCTTTTTTTCTTTTTCAGTTAAATTCAAGAACAGCCCTCCTTGCAAAATTAAGAATTTCAGAGAAGAAATATGAAATACTCTCTGCTCTAAATAAAAGAAATTCTGCTTGATAACCTAGTTCATGTAAAGATAATGGAATCTTGAATCTTTTTATGGATTTCTTAAATTTGAAGGTCAGAAATATTTCTGCTCCCTGTGACTTACACTGTTCATTAATAGAAATATAAGGAGTCATTCCAGTTAGTCTATATTTGTTTGATTGTTGTATGCTGAATATATATGCTCCTTAAGAGATGATTTATTTTATTTTAAATTTAGAAACATTAGTTTCTTTTTAAAAACTTACCTTCTTATATCGGAATACTATTAGATATACAGAAGAGCTGAAAGACAGTGCAGACAGTTCCTGTATCCACTCAGCTTCCCCCATTATTATTAACATCTTACATTACCATGGCACATCTGTCAAAACTAAGAAACTGACATTGGAACATTAATATTAACTGAAGTTCTGATTTCATTCAGATTCTACCAGTTTTTCCTTTAATGCCCATTTTCTGTTCCAGGATTCAATCCAGGATATTGCATTAGACTCGGTTGTCATGTCTCCCCAGTTTCCTCTGATCTACAACAGCTTCTCGGTCTTACTCTGCTTTTTATGACCTTCACAGTCTTGAGGAATAGTTCCCAGCATCCTGTAGAATATCCTCCAGGCTGGCGTCGTCTGACGTTTGCTCATGATGACACTGGGGTCAAGGGCCATGGGGATGACTACCACAGCGGTGAAGTGCCCCTCTTTTCACCTCTTGTTAGCGGGCACAGGATGTCAGTATGACATCATTAATGAACCTGGCCTTCATCAACTGGTTAGGTAGGGTGTGCCAGGTTTCTCCACTCAAAAGTTACTGTTTTTACCTTTCCCTACTCTATTCTTTGGAAGCAAGTCACCAAGTCCAACCTACATTCAGTAGAATTAGAAGTGAAGAGGACAAGTTCCACCTCCTAGAAGGGAAATTATCTACATATATTATTTGGATATTTCAGTAACAAAGTTTCTTCCTGCACATTTATTTATTCAATTATTTACATATATTCGAATGACACGCTATATTTGTTTTATACTTTGAGTTATAATCCAATGCAGTTATTTATTTGTTGCTGAAATTATTTCAGTTTTGGTCATTGGGAAGCCTTTCAGGTTGACCCCTGTCTCCCCCTGACTCCATCCTTTGGTTTTTGAACACTTCCTTAGTTTCTGTTACTACAAGATCCTCCATGCTCATCTTGTATTTTCTCTGCGTCATCACTAGAAGCTGTTATTTCTCCAAGGAACCCTGTTTCCTTGTAATGGAGAATTGTTTGTGCATAGTGTTGACCAAAGGAAAATTCACTACAATTCAATCAGCTGATGTTTATTTGGGCAATTAGAGGTGCAATTTGGCAGACACAGATTCAGGCAGAAACCCAACATGTCTTCTGAGGAAGACAAAGGAGGTAAGTAATTATAAAGGCAAAGGATACAGGCCTACAAAGGTTTACATTGAACAGCTAATGATTGGTTCTGGCATGGGGTGAGCTGACTTGTCAGCACATGGTTGGTCCTTGGTTAGTATCTAGGCAGATTGCTCGTTCTTGGAATAAGGCAGTGCTTCAGAATGTGACCTCTGGTGTCAGATAAAGTTCAAAAGTTCAGTTAACATCTAGTGGTGGACGTGGTGTGCATGCATAAGCCCCACTTCCTTAATGGCCTCCCAGCCCCATTGAGAAGCCTTGACATATATTATTCCGTTTTGTTATCATTGTCCACAATAGTGACTTCTTCCCAAAGAGTACAGCATGGAAAGGTAGCAGGACGAAGAGTAACTTTAAGTGATAAAGCCTTTAAACACGTTCTTAGCCAGGCGTCACTATCAACAATGATAAGTTATATTGATAGTATGCACCCTTGATATGATGTAATGAAAATGCCATCTTACCTCTGTGATCTTCCTCCCCAAACACATAACCCTCATTTAATCATAAGAAAAACATTAGATAAATCCCAATTGAGGGACATTCTACAAAATACTTGACCAGTATCCCTAAAAACTGTCAATGTCATCAAAAACAAGGAAAGTTTGAGAAACTGTCACAGCCAAGAGTAGCCTAAGGAGACGTGAAAACTAAATGTAATATGACATCCTGGATGGGATCCTAGAACAGAAAAAGGACATTACGTAAAAACTAAGGGAATCTGAATAAAATATGGACTTTAGTTAATAAAAATGTATCAATATTAGTTCATTAATTGTAAGAAATATACCATACTAACAGAAGATGTTAAAGAGAGGGGAAACTGAATGCAGGTTATATGGAGACTCTGGAGTATATTCACAATTTTCTCGTATATCTAAAATTGTTTTAAAAAATAAAATTTATTAAAAAGATAGGCATGCAATGAATATGATTGACTTGAGAGCAAAAACTAAAGAACTCTGCCATTTTACCCCTTGAATTGATCAACTCTGCATTCGTTAATCGGCAGATAAATGGATCTGAGAGTCATGGGGCGACTCACACATTAATGCAGTACTGAAGGTTTCTCTGCAAGTTTGAATTTATCTAAAAGTTTATCCAAACAACATTTATAATTCTCTTATTAAGAGCAGAATCAATTCTGTTCATTTATTCATTTGTTTTTCAAATTTTAGAAAGAGTGATCGTCAAATGTATAACATAGGCACAGGCATTACTGGATAAGAGTGAAATGCAACAGTGCTCACTCCCTCACCCCCAAGAAAAACTTCATAAAGAGAGGAGGACAAAAGTCCCCAGGAGTCAAGTAAGTAGCAGACTCAAGAGAATGTCCGATAGCCTAGGGGTACCTAGAAGCGAAAATGAGATCTTGCAATTAAGAAAATGCTGCAAAGTAAAACTGTATTTCTAGGCGGAGACCACAATTCCCTGCAGGAATAATTACACAATACCCTTATTCTTACTAAATGTTTCAACTAACTGTGGCTAGGAGACTTTATGCTGGACATTAAATAGGAACAAGATGGCTATTTCCAGGAAGCCAGGTTGGCAAAAGTCCAGCCATTTTGAAGAGGCAGGATTACATTTCTCTCAATGTGTTTACTCTGAAAATTGCAAGAAACATAGTGTCTTTCAGAGTGTCCCATATTTTAACTGTCTGCACATTTGAAAAGGGGCTCACTGCCATTTTCTCACTACAATCTGGAATTGAGATAGCAGGCGCATTGCCCAGCGTGGAGCGAGGGGTGGAGAAGGGGCTGGAGCAGCCCAGGAAGACCACCTTCCCCAGCCAGCCCCTTCTGCACACTTTATTGATGCTGCCTGGGGCTTGAAGAAACTCTGAGACATGCTCCCAAGCACTGATATCCCCACTTCCTTGGGCCAGGTGACAGGTGATGGACCGGACTTTCAATGCCTGGATGAGAGGAGAAAATTCTGGAACTGGTACATCTTACTGTGAGTAGGTCCAACAGTCAGAGCACAATCCTAGGAGAAGGATGGTAGGACCACAGGACTTCACCAATCCTCAGGTCCAGGAATCACAGACTGTTTTCTAACTGCTGCCTACCTGACCCCTTCCACGGAAAGAAGGCAGAGCAGCAGCCCCTATACCCCCAAGAGAGAGCATGGGCTGCCCTACTGCAAGGAAGGGGCACTGGTGACCTCATGCCGATGCCAGTCCCATTGCTCACTGCACAATCCACAGTCCCTTCAAGGACGGTAGAGACAGGGCTGGGAAGTCTCCCGGAAGGGCCTGGAGGAGGGCATGAGGACAGGAGGTGTGGGCAGGGGAGTGGGGAGACTTGCAAAGCACTATGAATGACAGGAGATTGTGAACAGAGTGGCAACCACATAACTGACTAACCCTCCCCTCCCTGACCCCGCCGCAGTCGCCTCCTGCCTCCTTGCACAATTGATTCAGCCCCCTTACTAGTGTCTTCACCAGATGACTGAGTGAGTTAGTCACCACTTCTTGGCTGCCATTCCCCTAGAAAATGCTCCTATTCAACTCCCTTCTGTTCTATAATCTGGGCTGCCAGTAACCACAGAGACTCTCAGCTCAATTTTGATGGCCCTGTTTTATCATGTAAACCACTCTTCTTGTTAACCACTTCCTCTGGAACCTAAATGCCAGCTGGTGCATTCCTGCCAGAAAAACTGGCTTAAAACATAAAACCCAATGCTTTCCAAAACGTGTGCTACTTCCTGAGTGGCAATGACTGTCTAGATCACCTCTGGCTCCCCAATCATACTTTATATGTTTTGATCATCTCGCTGTCCTGGGTGTACGAGTTTCCACTCCACATGGCATCAACTCAGAAAATTTTTTCTATTCCTACACAATCACTAAAACTCAAAAAAACCTCACGTATAGCAATTGAGTACTTTGTAGTCTTCCTTGAAGAATTAGGATTTTGGGGAAATGGAGAATGGGGTACATATAGGAACAACAAACACAGCTTCAAATTGAACAGGAGGCACCCACATTCTTAAAATATCCTTTAGTGACTATTACTAGGGATTTTCCCTGTTTCATCTCCATCTAGTTCCTCGGATTTTAGCCATCTGGGTGGCATCTCTCAATTTATTTCTTTCTCTTCTCCTCACCTCTTAATTGCCCCTTATAATTTTAAATGACAGCAGTAGCTTCAGGGCTGTCATTTTGTGTTCCCCCAAACACTGCAGCCAGACTGCGGTACAAACTGGTGTAGACATGCCCAGAGCACTCTGTGAAAGAAAATGGGGCCCTCTGCCTTTAAACAGAATGGTCTCTGGAAACAGGCATTCTCTCCATCCTTTATACTCCCAGGACTGCATTTAGGAGACACAACTCTTAGGGACTAAGACACAAGCATTTGAAAGGTTTGGCAACAATAACTGCCTTCCCCAGTCGTCCAGGGGAAGGCTATTTCCCTTGCTGCCTTTCCTGAAGAACTACTGCCCTTTCAGCCTTAGTACCCACTTAAATATATCTTTCGTTAAGAGATACAAGAGAATATCAAGATTTGCCAAACACTCTTTCTAAAATGTCATTGCGATAGTGGTATATGGTGATGAGAATTTCTAAAAAGAAAGAGAGAAAAAAAGGCAGGGCTATGGTGGTCTAGTGGTTAAGATTGGTGCTCTCACCCCCATAGCCCGTGTTCCTTTTCTGGTCAGGGAACCACCCATTTGTCAGTTGTCAACTGTGGCAGCTGCACATAGCTGTGATGCTGAAAGCTCTGCCATTGGTATTTCAAATAACAGACGGGTCATCCATGGTGGACAGTTCAGGAAGGCTTCCAGACTAGACAGACTAGGAAGAAGGACCTGCCCACCCACTTCTGAAAAAATTGGCCATGAAAATCCTGTGAATGGCAGTGGAACATTGTCTGATACAGCACCGGAAGGTGAGAGGATGGCGCGAAAAGACCAGGCAGATCTCCGCTTTGTTGTACACAGGTTTCACTAGGAGTCAGAACCGACATGGGGGCACTAACAACAAATAAAACTGTGTTACATGGCTAAATCATAATATTATTTTTCACTCTTATCTAAAAAGAAGTAGGAAAAATGGGTAGATAAAAGGATAAACACGTAGACCACATATTCACTCATAATTGGTTGCTAGAGCAAAATAAAAATCAAATCAATAATTATTGCACTTAAATTAAAATGCGTTAAGGAGCAAACCACAAGCCAGAAATGGCGTCACTCATGCTGAAGCCCATAATAACAAAGCGTGAGAGATTTAATACCTAACTCAATTGCAGTCCCAACTTTCCCAGAAATGTAAATCTTGATAAACCAGGCTGAAATTTTCCAGCCGGCACCAATGAGGGACTCGGTCAGGTAGGCCCTCTCCATTCTCCAGAGGAAGAAGAGGAAAGCTTTGCCAACCCTTCTCCCCTAAAAAGGTGTTGTGACCTAAAAATAATCCTGTCCTTTCTTTTGCTAATTCTCCCTTGCCCCACCCTGCTTCCTATAAAAACCCCCCATTTTGTACAAGCCCTCTGAGTGCCCTTCCAGTTGCAGACGGGAAGCTGCCCAATTCATGAATCGTTTAATAAAGCCAACTAGATCTTCATATTCACTCGGTTGAATTTTGTTTTTCAACAAATGTAAAGAAATAAAATCTTCTATTCTCTCTGAAAATTATTTTACTTGTGGATATTTTGTGACTTTAAAGTATGTTAACATATAATATGTCTCTACTTAGTTTCTTTTTTTAAAGATTGGCACCTGAGCTGACAACTGTTGCCAATCTTCTTCTTTTTTCTTTTTTCCTGCTTTTTCTCCCCAAATGCCCCCAGTGCATAGTTGTGTATTCTAGTTGTAGGTCCTTCTGGCTGTGTTATGTCGGACACCGCCTCAGCACGGCTTGATGAGTGGTGCCATGTCAGCGCCCAGGATCCAAACCAGCGAAAGCCTGGGCTGCCGAAGCTGAGCTCGCGAACTTAACCACTTGGCCATGGGGCTGGCCCCTCTACTTAGTTTTTTGAATGAAGTACACTATGTACAAATATTAGAAAATATTTCCACAAAGCGTACAAATTCAGTGGAAAAATCATCAATTCGTTTCTTTAAAAATGTAACTGGTATATTTTTCTAACACAAAGAAACACCTGCTAAAATATCAGTCAATTTGCTTGAGAGAAATGATTTATTTTACTTCATATTGGCTTTCCGTGCAAAGGATTTTAGAACATATGTTGCATCTTCAGGAAACCAAAGAGCTGGCTCCTGATTTTTTCTTACTTCCTGTTAGAAGCACCTAGAATTGTAACATCATTATGTTCATGGTTTTAGGCCAAAATTCATTGGAATGACTCTAATTTGAAACTAAGTGATTTTTGTTTCATGGCACAAGAAGGTTGTTTACTTTTCGATTCTAGCTCACTGTTCAAATTCTACATAAGAGACCTGCTGCCTTTATTGGAAGGGACTCAGTCAGAAAAATCCCTAATGAAAGTACTTACCACAAAATCGCTGGCCGTAGGCAGCTGACTTGTAAGGGACAGTCTCTAATGTGTTGGGAAGATACTTGCCTTTTTTATTACTATAACTTTGGCATTGTATAAAAACCCCATTTTTATTACTGTGAATAAGCCTTCCAGTAACTCATTCAGGCAATTTTAAGGGCTGCCTTGTATGGATTTTCAAGGTCTATATTTTTTTCATTTTAACAAGAGTCTTTCTATACTAGAAATGACTAATGCCTCATTTCTATATTTTTATTCATATCTTAGTATTTAGAATCATGTTTAAAATGAAGCTGAGAAGGAGAACCTAATTTTCAATATATTCGTAAAAATGGCAAGGTCGATAGGTAAATGTTATTTTAAAATATCATGTAATGTGGGGTGCTGCTTCTTTTTATATCTAAAAATATGGGATCTATGTAGTTGCTGCTGATTGAGAGTTTGAAAAACAGGTGGAGGGGCCGAGAGGTGGGACCGGTTGATAAATGACCTGATTTATCAAGGGATTACAATTTTCCATCAAGGGTAGCAAAGCTAAATATCCACATTTGCGGCTCAACGTTCCTAGCAGAGTTCCTGGCATATCTTCAATCAACAGTGATAGCTGGTAACAAGTGTTTGGTAAACGAATAACATAATTCATTCACAAGGATACTTTATTTTTATTTCTTTAGTAAAATCTTAGCATTCTCCCTTTCTTACACCTTCCTTTCCAACTTTGTGGCTTTGCATGAATGAAGGCAGTGGAATTAACTGGAATCTTAATGAGAAAAGGGAAATACAAGACAGGGGAGGTGGTTACAGCTATAGTATAGGATGGGTAAAATATCCATTAATACTGCTTGCAGTACATCCAAGCATAGCTGGTATGTAGAGCATGAAATGGGCAAAATATGAAACACTACTGAAGAACTTACAATTCTAACAGCACATTGCACAAATAATGATTTAGATGTGAATACCCAAATACCACAGCTTTTAGCACTATCCCGCTGATAATTTCCCAATCTGAGTCCTATACCTATGTTTTCAGGACTATAGAGGAGCACGTAAGAACTCCTGACAAAATTTACCTTCAACCATGACCCACTTCTCTGGGATGACTCAAAGAAACTATGCCCATTGTAGCAGTGATATGCACAGGATGCTCAATGGGCACACACGTATGCAGAATTGGAAGATTTCAGACAGATTTTCCTCTCCAGTGTAAAAATCCCCATGGACTGTCAGAGAACTTCCCTATTTAAAGTCAGTATTATTGTACTGTCTTAGATCTTCAAATGTCATTTGAAGTGACATTTAAGTGACAAATAAATGGATGATAAAAATGGCAGTACTGTACAGGTTAGAGGGAATTGCCTTCTAGGTGGAGGAAACAGCCTGTGATGAAGCCCTGAGGCATGGAAGAAGTTGGTGTGTTCAAGGAACTGGAAGACGGCCAGTATAGACGGAGACTACTGTGCACCAAGGAAAGGGAAACAATTCATGCCGGACACAGAAGACTGCTTCTGGTCACGGGGATCTTGAATTTTATGATTTATAATCAAGATAAATATAAACATTTCATCTGGATTTTAAGATGCAATTTTAAAAATGAAAATTAAAAGAAGAAAGGTGAGTGAGGTAACTCTAACAAAAATAGTAAGTTATTAAAGTGTGTAACTGATTCTTAGTTTTTAAATGAACACCCCAGGCTATGTGTGATATAGATTTCTAATTTGGGTTGTTGATACTGGATATAATTAGGAAGCGTGCTTTTACTCTATATTAGTCATTCCCAACATGTGTTCTTGTAGAACGCTGATTTTAAAAGTTATTAACTGGAAATTTGGAAAGAATGCCAAGGCCAAACTTTGCTCAGTATATGCTGAGTATAAACAAAGAAATTCTCAGATCTTCAAATGTGGAAATATACACAATACATGAATAATGATCCAATTTGTGGTCACTCCCTTCCTTTTTTCCTGAATGACCTGGGAGCATTAGAGCTTCAGGGAACAAAATTTGATCATTGCTGCTATTGGAGACTCTAGACTTTACAACAATAAATCTCCCTTCATTCTTTTCAGCCTATTATGAAATTCTGTTTCTTTTTTATGTATTTTCCATTGAAATAATTATGAGAGACTTAATCCTAAACAACATAAAATGGGCTATTTATTCCCTCAGGCAAAGGAGATTAATTTGATGACTCCATTTTGGATTTTATTTCCAGCTGAGATTTTATACCTGGATATTGAAAGCACATAATCTGGCCAAAAGCAAATTAGGAATCTAAACAGTCAGGGAAATCTTCTCCAACAACTTTTAGAAGGGCCACTGTGAGCTGAGGTCTTCTTAATTAATTTTAGATCGAGTGACCTGGTATTTACTTGAACTGTATCAAATACCGTATTAATTTGGCCTTACTTCATGGAACAAATTATTGTCTAAAATAATTACTGTAAACTCAAAAGAGAAAGTAGACAATTCAAATACTCTTATAATTATGAAAGCTTAAGATGCATTTGTAATCACTTTTTATTTTGAAATTGCGTAACACTCACAAGCTGCAGAAACAAGTTACTGAGAGTTTCTGAGTACCCTTCACCCAGCTTCCCCTAATGATAATGTAAACATAATGTATTGTCAAAACCGGGAATATCAAGATGCTACGATATTTTTTACTCAGGTAGAGACTTTATTTGGATTTCAATAGCTTTTATACGCACTCCGTGTGTGTGTGTGTGTGTGTGTGTGTGTATGTGGTAGGAGAGAGGTATGTGAATACCTTTTAAGGAAGGATTTTATCCAGGGAGTTTTCAAAAAAGATAGCTGCTATAAGTAAGCTAATTAGATAGACATCCACTGCTAACAATCTTGACCTCAATTAGGTGAAGGATTCCTAATTATATTCTTACAGGCTTTTGGGTTAAATGGTAATTGAATGCCTAAAAGTTCTTTGCAATTATATCATATTAACGAGAACGTATTTGCATTTTTAATGCTTTATTGATTTCCAATTCGTGACAGGGCTGTTAGTTTTATCTTGCCATGCCATTGAAAGCTTTACAAATTGTTCTTTAGGGTTGACAAGCTTAGGGAACAGGTTAAAACAACAACAGTTTGTGACCCACTCAGGGTTTTGCAGACTGCTGCATTTTAGCTACTTTCCACAATTACCACCATCTACTTAAATACAAATCTGTGGGTAGGAAGACAGAGGACACAGTAAAACTGGAGACATGTGGCCTAGGTACTCCCTTCTCCTTAAAATTTTTATACCATGAAACCTGGTTTCTTTTCATTCATTCCTGTCTTTCCAGGGCCACTGTTAGTTGGCTTGACTAATTTGGTTACATACCTGAAACCTTTGGGCTTTAATATATTTCATTTTTATTTATTTAACATGAATTTGTGGTCAGTAATGATTATCTGTGTTCATAGGAACATAGCATGTGGCCCTTAATATCATTTTATCCATTAATTTCTCTAAAATATTTAACCAGATCTCTTAACAATATTTATTTTCATTTATTGATTTATCTCTTGTATTGATTTCTCCCAACCCATTGGAAAAAAGTTGTACAATGAGAAAAAACCTAGATTGATTTTTTTTTAAATCTTTGGTTACTTTACAATCAACCATGGGCCTGAATCTATCTTTTGAACTTTAGGTTGAACTGATAATTTAAAATGATGAAATTAATTTCAGATGGCCTAGATGGATTCAAATAAACTGGAAAGAAGGTCTATATGAGTCCCTGTCTCAAATTCAGACTATTTTCTCTAGCAGTAGTTGATAGCATATTCTCATTTTCTTTCTTTTTTTTTCTTTTTTTGAGGAAGATTAGCCCTGAGCTAACATCTCCTGCCAATCCTCCTCTTTTTGCTGAGGAAGACTGGCCCTGAGCTAACATCCGTGCCCATCTTCCTCCACCTTGTATGTGGGACACCTACCACAGCATGGCTTGCCAAGCGGTGCCATGTCTGCACCCGGGATCCAAACCGGTGAACCCCGGGCCTCCAAAGCAGAATGTGTGCACTTAACCGCTGCACCACCAGGCCGGCCCCAGTATACTCTCATTTTTTAATGTAAAAAGCAATTTCAAAAAAAAATTTTGCCAAAATATATCTCTTCCCCAAGATAATCCACTATGCCCCACCTTCTACTATCTTCCTTCGTTCTGTCTTACACACTACTTCCAGATTCAGGGTCTTTTCAACTTGGGTTTAGGGAGGGTATTTTCATAGGTTACACATTCTGATAGTGTCTTGTGCATTACTTAGTGTACATTACCCATCTTTATATTAGATTAATCATCTATTATAAGCCTATAAGCACATGAGTAGAAATCAGATACCTACACAGTATGATACATTAACAAATGAAAACAAAACCTTTTCCTTATTTTCCATTAATGTCTCCTAGGAGTTTGTTAGATAATGAAGGCTACATTAAAAACAATCAGAAATTTTTTAAAGGAATATCTTTGCAAACGTGTTTGGAGAAAAAATTCCTGTGAAATCGGCAATCATTATTACCCAACATTTCATTTATCTGAACACATACCTTAATAATCAAGCACAAAGATACTGCTAACTTCTCTGCTGTCAGCCACACAAAATTAAAGATAGAAATGATGTGATGGCTAAATTAAAAGCTTGCTCCAGGTTATGCATTTCAAGTCCCTGGTATTATTTCGGGGAATATAAAAAAATTTTTAAAAGTATTCAGATATGATTAGAAGTGAACAATAATAAAACAAACGACCAGCAAACATAATCCCTCCAGAAGCATATCATGGCAAAAGGTTACCTCTTTTCTCCCACGGAAGAACAGAACAGACTGTCTGACTAGAAAAGTGTTTAAATTTTCACATACTTCACTTCTCTCATAGTATTAGGCGCACTAGTACTCCTGTACAAATTCAAGTCCATGAAAAGTATTTTTAAATATTTAACATTGGAACTAAAGTATTGTTTTCTCCTCAAAGCCCCACTTCATAGTTGTGTATCCCAGTTGTAAGTCATTTTAGTTCTTCTATGTGCGAAGCTGCCACAGCATGGCTTGAGGAGCAGTGTGTAGGCACTCAGGATCCGAACCGGTGAACCCTGGGCTGCCGAAGCAGAGCGCACGAACTTAACCACTCGGCCACAGGGCCGGCCCCAGTACTAAAGTATTAATCTACAAAAAAAATTAACATTCCTATTGATATATTCATGTTTCTTTCCGTCACTTACATAGAAAAATTCCATTGTAAAATCCTTACTGTCCTATGCATTCATCTTTATTAGGACGGTTCATTTCAATAATCCTATGTTCCTGGTCATGGAATGGAAGGATTAAAATACTTCAGACATAATATAGCTGAACCCAAAATGGAGTCATAATGCAGATGGTAATTATTTTTCCAAGATTTGCCATAATAACATCGACTTATATATATTTTCCAAATATTTTAAACCACCATTTTTACCAAATATAAGATTGAACAGTTATTATTAGAAGTTTCACCTTATAATTTTCAGTGGAATGATTTTTATCCTAGGTCTAACCAAATTGGGGCATCATCAACCTGTGCCAGGCTCTGTTTAGGAGCCTCCTCAGATCTGCTCAGCCCACCTGGCCTTGTCTTTTTGCCTTGAAGAGCCCCAGGAACTACTTGTACGATTCTTGTGGTCTTAAATATCATCACACGCTAAAGATTGTGTAGTCTTCCTCAGAGGTAAAGCCTGGACTCTGCCATAGCCTGCGTCCTGTTGGATCTCTCTTCCATGTTTTCCAGCTCTCTGAATCTCTATACCACATCTGCATAATTTCTTCAGAATTTTTATCCCAAGTAGTACTTCTGTTTTCATAGGTTTAATCTTTTTTTTACTCATCCATTTAGTTTTTAATTTGATATATTTTTCATTTCGAAAAAGCTCGTTTTTTCCAAATGTGCTCTATCTTTAATATACATTTACAACTAATCTAAGTACAATTTTCAAACAACACTATACTGTTTCACGGGTAGTGTAGATGCCTTATATAAGATTGTTTCCAATTCTTTCCTCCCATCCCCTATAACATTGCTGTCATTCATTTCACTTATCCATACTGATCTATTAGATCAATTAAGATCAAGAAAAGATTTTAATTTACCTTCATTTATTCTTTCCCCAATGCTTTTCCCTTCTTATTCCTGAGAAATTTCTTTTAACATTTCTTGCAGGACAGGTTTGCTGGCAATGCCGTCTCTGTTTTAGTTTGTCTGACAAAGTCTTTATTTCTCTTTCACTCTTGAAGGATAATTTCACTGGCTACAGAATTCTAGGTTGGTGTGTTTTGTTTTTTCTTTCAACACTTAAAATATTTCACTCTACTCTTCTTGCTTGCATGGTTTCTGACCAAAAACTCACTGTAATTCTAATCTTTGTTCCTCTAGAGGTAAGCTGATATCTTTCTGCCCCCATCTTCTTTTAAGATTTCATCTTGCCTTAGGTTTTCTGCAGTTAGAATACCTTGGTGTAGATTTTAGTATTCTCTGAGCTTCCTGGAACTGTGGTTTGGCATCTGCTTAATTTTAGAAATGTCTAGACTATTAATACATTAAATATTTATGTTTCATTCTCTCTTTTTTCTCTTTCTGATATTTCAATTAATCATATATTATCCTTTTTTAAATCGTCCCACAGTTCTTGGATATCCTGTTGTGAGGTAGGTTTTATTCCTTTTGATTTTCAGTTTAGGAAGTTTCTATTGGCATATCTTCAAGCTAATTTATTCTTTCCTTGGCTATATCCACCCAACTGACGAGCCCATCAAAAGCATTCTTTATTTCTCTGACAGTGTTTTCATTTTCTAGCCTTTCCCTTCGATTCTTTCTTAGAGCTTCCATCTACTCTCTTTCCATTACTCATCTGTGCTTACATGTGGACTATTTCTTCCCTCAGAGCCTAGTTAATAGCTCCTGAAGCTTCTGCTCCAGGTAATCTGATCTCACTGTGGTTCTCTGTACTTGGCTGTATCTCAAGACTTCGCGACCTCAATTCTCTCATGTGTCCAAGTCATTTTTTTCAGATTTTTTGTGGCAATAAGGAAAGAAATGACAACTTCTGAGCTCTTTACATTAGTGAGAGCTATAATTATAAATCCAAATCTACCCTGTTTTATCTTTTTGATAACATTTTGTTCCTTTCCCATGTTTTGATCCACTCTTAACCATTTATAAATATTTTGTTTCTAATAATTCCATAATCTCTAGTCCTTGGATTCTGATTGCATATTTTTTTTTTCCTGACAACTCTTGCTAATATGCCTTTCTCCCTCATGTGTCTTATAACACTGAATGATGAGCTCATCCTTCGTGGATCTATTTGGGATAATCAGCCTCGTGGGTTGAATGAATATCTCTTCTTTTGTAAATATGTTATTAGCTTCTGCAAGGTGGCAGGTGCAGTATCGACTGTGGACAACTTTAAATGTATTTTTTAGCCTGAGTTTTTCCCAATTATGACAGTATTGTGAATTCAAACCCCAAAGACGTATGAGGGCATGCCTATGCTTATAATTATTTAGGCAATTTAAAAAAATTACAGCCCAGGGCTGAAACAGGCAAAGTTTCTTGATTGCTCCTATACTAAGAGGATAATCACTGGACATATGTGTTAGAGTGTCTTCAAGGATTTCAAATTCAACCTGTCTAAATGTGAACTCTTTATCTCTTTCCTCCTAGCTTATCAGTGCTCCAATGGAACTACTGTAATAAGTTAGTAAGGTATAGTGAGGTGATGCCCTCAACAAACATCATCCACTTACAATAAATCAACATCATCAAGAGTTAGCAAATTTAACATTGTGTTTGCTACAGTAATTTAAAACCATAGGCTTTAAACCATCTAGAGAATTTGTATCAGGCCCTATATTGGCCTTATAAGCCAAACACTGCCCCATCCCCCGCCAAAAGGCAAAAATTAATTACCACTATAGAAATATTTTATCATTTCTTCAGGGCCCAATGTCAATATTTCAACACAGAATCCCCTGAGCATGATTTCTGGCTCGTGAGTTTCTCGTGCTCTAAGTTATTTGCTATGTTGAGACATTTTCACTCATGAACAAAACTCACTTCTCTTAAAATAATGACTAATTCTTAATTCTCTCTCTAAACCCACCCACCCGAACCTGTACCCCTCCCTCGCTCTCCTCTGTCAGTAAATGTCAGTTCTCCTAGAGTTGCTCAGACTAAAATCTTGGGGTCATCTTGATACCCTTATCTATGTCACGAATCCCATCTACTCCTCCAGCAAATCCTGAAAGCTCTACCTTCAAAACACATCCAGAATCCAAACATCTCTCTCCTACACGTTTGTAGTGACCTGATGACTAATCGAGGTGCCTCTGCCTTTTCCATAATAAAGTCTGTACTCCATGGAGCAAGCAGAGCGAGCTTTTACTATTTATTCAGAACACATCCCTTTATTTACTGAGTCAGACCACATCACACCCTGCTCATAACTCTCCGATGACTTCTCATCTCACTCAGAATAAAATTCAAAGCTCTAAAGCAACATGCCGCCAAGACCCTACGTGATGTGGCCGGAAAGCAGACTGTCTTGCATCTCGGGTCATTAGCTCCCTTCTCCAATGTCAGTTCCTCAGAGAGACTCTGACCCGGGGACATAAAACTGTACCACGTCCCCATGTCAATCTATCCTCTGCTCTGGTTTAATATGCTTTATTTGTATCTTAGAACTAATAACATGGTACTTCACACTTCCTGACATTTATTTATTATCTATTATTCTCTGTTAACAATGTCCCTCTGAGGAGCCATAGCACTACCAAGAACAAAGTAGGTGCTTTATCAGTATTTGTTCATTCATCAAAAATTATTTGCTTCACTGTATTCAGTGTTTGGAATAAAATCCTGAGCCAAATGTCCATGTGTTTGATAGACTATTAAAATATAGCAATAAAAATGTGCCTTGATATTATAAAGAAAGGGCTTGTAAACAGACTGCCCTGTCTGCTCTAGGCAACTGTGAGTCACTTCTCTGAAGAACAGACATCTGTACAGAAGTGGGTGTATGAAAAGTGTTCTGAGTGACAAGGGCATTTCAGGTCAAGGATCAGCTTGCACAAAGGCCCTGTGGCAGGAAAGAACAGTCACGTGACTGAGAGAAATCCATGTGTCTGTGGAGCACAGCGAAGGGGGAGACTGAGAGTAAGCCTGAAATTATGGGCAAAGCATGAAAATCTGTACAGACATTGATGAAAAGTATTCTTTATCCTTGGGTAATTGAGAGTTAGTGCAGTTTTAAGCAAGTGGATCAGGTGATCAGGTTTCCATTGCAAGAAGACAATTATGCCTCCAGTGCAGGAAATTCAGAGACTTTTACAGAAATCTAGGGGCAAGAAGGTGACGATATGAACTAGGAGATTGATTACAGTTATAGATCTGTGCACAGTGTCTTAGAGATATTTGGAGATTAAAATTGGCTTGATGTGGTGACTAATTAGAGAAAAGAGGGAGGTATCAAAAATACATCCTAGATTAATGGTTTGCTCAAAGGTAAGGAAAGTGGTGTTATTCCCTGATTTGGGAAGGAAAGCAAGGTGAGAATTCATGAATCTGGATTTAAACATGTTCTCTTGCTTTGGCACTGGTATTTAGAGACTGTACTATTGTTTCTGAGGAAACCCTATCCTCCAAATTATGCAAAACACATTGGTAAGAAAGCGGCCCATTTCAAGGCTATCTTCTACGTGTGACTGCATGTTAACTGTGGCACAGTCCAGAAGTGTCCTAGCAAATCACTTTGCTATGTCCCCTATGACTTTTATTTTCTCTTTGCTATGTTGCCAAGTAGTGATTTACTCATGCCTGTTTGCAAGACAAGGTGGGAGAATTTGAACCTAAAGAATATTATTTTTAAAAGTAATTCTTGTCTCCAAACAATTTCAAGTTTGAAATATGCAATAAATAATATCTGAATAATAAAGTGATACATCTTCTAGGAACAGCTCTCTATAAGAAGCTGGTCTCGTGGATTATCTTCATTGCCCATAAACAGAATCTTAAATCAGAGGCAGAATATTTGCCATTGAAATATTAGTGTCAGTAGAAAAATATAGAGATGCCTCATCATTTAATTTCAGTGTAGGCTACTTCAGTGTTTTCAAATAAAGGAGAGAAATAAACTCAACAGAACATTTTATTAAATTAAAAATTGGTAGTAAGTGGGTTTGAAAGAATAATTCTATTTTACTCAAACATTATGAAAATATATGTCTTTAAGGCAACAATTTAGGTTTGAATTATGACATATTTAATTACTACTTAGATGCTTTGATTTAACGAAATCAAAATATTTAATAATTACATACATATTTTTCATTTTTATATAAATGGCCACCACTCTATAAAAACAACCACAACTGTAAATATTCTGTCATTATTAAAAACTAAATGCAATACATTAATTTTGCATTTCCGTTCAGAGTCTAATATTGAAGGAAACAAGAAGCAACATTTGATCTAACGCAGGAGAGGATGAGTAAAAATAATACACAATGATGCATCTAACCGTTTTCCATTAGTGCAAAGTATTTTCTGACTTAGAATGTCAGCCAAACGTCCCACTGAAAAGAAAAATCACAAGCAGCTTCCTTTGAAGTAGATCTAACTCGAACTAGCTAGAGCTGAAAAGCACATTGAAAAGGAATCTTATTTTTTACGATTTGGAGGAAGCCATCTCGCAGTTATTGAGCGTGACTGCATAATTAGAATTGGAGTGGAAATCTTTAAGGAAAAATTATTTAAAAATAGATTGGTTATCCTTGAACAGATATGAATAAATGATTATAAGCCTAACATAAAACACTGGATTATCATCTTTGTGTTTATATAACATTTATCTTGATATTCTGGAGACAATACATATAGCAAAACTACTACAAAAATATGTAATCATAATTTTATTATTAACACAATTTGTTTATAAGAAACTTCTTACTAATTTACAGAGTTGGGGTCTTATGAATAAAGCTGCTGTGAACTTGTATGCATGTCTTTGCAGGGACATAAGTTTTCATTTCCTTTGAGTACATATCTAGGAGTTGAATTTCTGGGTCATAAGGCAAGTGCATGTTTGACTTTTTAAGAAAATCTCAAAGTGTTTTCTTAAATGGTTTGACGATTTTCCACCCTGTCCAGCAACACAGGGAAGTCCCAGTTATAACAAATACCCACCACCCCCTGGTGGTGGCAGGCGCGGTGGTATTTCGTTGTGGTATTAATTTGCATATCTGACTAATGAGGTTGAACATCTTTTCGTAAGCTTAATAGCAATTTGTATGTTTTATCTTGCAGCTTGTGTGTTCAACTATTTTGCCAATTTGTTTATTTTAAATCAACTTTTTATTTTAGAAAAGCTTTTAGATTTACAGAAAAATTGTGAACACAGTAACAGTGTTCCCATAAACACTGTGCCCAGTTTCCCCTGCTATTAACATCTTATATTAGCATGGTGCATTTGCTAATTTTATTCAACAATATTGATACATCACTATTAACAAACGTCCATACTTATTTGGCTTTTCTTGTTTTTTACCTCATGTGCTTCTTCTGTTCAAGGATCCCATTCATTTAGTGACAGTACATTTTAGTAGTCACGTCTCCTTGGCGTACTCCTATCTGTGATAGTTTCTCAGATTGTCCTTGTTTTTCATGCCCCTGATAGTTTTGAGGAGTACTGGTCAAGGATTTTGTAAAATGTCCCCCTATTGGGATTTTTCTGATATATTTCTTATCATTAGCCTAAGGTTATGGGTTTTGGGAAGGAAGAACGCAGGGGTAAAGTGTCATATTTATCACCTCATATCAAATCTACATGAGTCAATATGACAGCACCATTGATGTTGACCTTGATCATCAGGCTGAGGTTGTGTTTGGTAGGGTTCTCCACCGCGAAGTTAATCCATTTTTTTCCCTTTCCATACTATGTTCTTTGGAAGGAAGTCACTATGTGCAGTCCACCCTTAAGAAGAGGGATTTCTGTTTCACTTCCTTGGGGGCAGAGTATCTACATAAAATATTTGGAATTCTTCGGGAGGACCCATTTGTCTCTTTTCTTCTACTCATTTATTTACTCAATCATTTCTTAATATCAGTCTGGACTCATGGATATTTATTTCAAACTTTGCATTACAATCCAGTACTACTTTATTCATTCTGCTCCTCAAATCATCCCGTCTTTAGCTACTGGAAACTCTTTCAGTTGGCTCTTGTGTCCCTTTAACACATCCCCTCGACAGAGTTTTTTGGGTTTTTTTACACTTCCTTTTTGGTACTACAAGGTGAACCAGTTCACCTTGTATTTTTCTGCCTTGGTCCTACAATTAGCAATTCTCCAAAGATCCCTGAATCTCTTGATTGGAAATGTGGATGCCTAGGAGAAACAATTTTCCTTATAAAGTTTTAAGTGCACAGAGAAAAGGTTTTTCATGATAATTTGGCAAAGCAGGATAATCCAAATAATGTCTCTTTATCAAATTACTACTTTATATTTGAATATAGATTTTGGAGTCCTGTTAAACCTTTCAAAATGTGATCACACTTTCTAGATGTTTTAATTATTTAAAAAACCTATCTGTCACAAGAAGATTTTACGGCAAGTATAAAATTTACTGAAGTGGCCTTTTCCTGCTGTTATTTCCAACTCCAACATACTCCAGGGCATAAGAGAATCAGATTAAAGTACTTTTTATATACCCGCTTTACATGCAATTTTCTTCCAGTGTACCTTCCTGTGTAAGGTACATGGGGGCTTTGCAATCTGGTTGGGGAGACAAAAGTACTACATTAAAAAGATGATATTAGATATCAATAAATTTAGAGTCTTCTTTCAATTCTGCTCTACATCAGGCACATGATATAGATATTGTAAAAATACTTTATTATTTTTGGGTCACTTTCTGTTAGATAAGGAGGTCAGATTAGAGGATTAGCAAGATTTGTTCAAATGCTAACATTCTGTTCTGCAATGGCAATGCAGCACATAATTAGGAGCTGAAGTACAGAGTGTAATTACTACAGGAGTTCAGAGAACAGAAAGAATGATGTTAGCCAAAACAACGGGGGAGGAAATGAAGAAAGACGTGTGACCAAGAATGTCAGGTGACTGCAAAATATTTAGTGCTTGGATTTATAACCAAAGTCAAACGTTTATAACCTGGTTATCACCCTTATGTTTTATTTCATGTGACAACAGTGATGCTAATCTGAGCCACTTTCGATCAAACTGATCAGTTGTTTTATGAAACGGCTTGCTGCTTATCATTGGGCTGAGGTTTAACAGCAATGTAGGACGTGCGATTCATTTAAGAATAAAACACAGGCTATTTTAAGCCTGACAATTTCAAGACTAAAATTCTTAATATTTTAGTTGTCCCTTATTAACGAACTGTTCCCAGTGCTAACAGTATCAGTAATAGCTGGAAAATAAGATGGCTTTTGAAATGATTCCCAGATGTTTAGGAGTTCTGGTTAGGTATGCTCCTTGAGTTACTGCTTCTGGCCCTCAGAACCGTGTGAATCCCCACTTGCAATCAGAGAGCCGCGTGTAGAAGGATCTACCAAGTGTGGCAAATAATATTTGCTACCAACTGCTGCTCATCATTTTCTTTGACAGATTCAGCTCACGATTAGAAAGTAGCATCCCCCATGGTGCTGAGATGTGAATTCATGAAAACAGCTGCCATTGGTAAACACTTTAAGTGTTGAAACAGCCATCTACTTCTAGTCCCAGGGAAAAATACCCAAAGTATAATGATATTAATAAAAGAAACAGATATGTTTCCTGGATTTAGATCCCATATTACTATCGCACAGAGGGGTTCATGTGTTTGGAGAGAGAAGGCGAGGGAGAATTTCATGTTTTTCTCTTTGATTCTCTACGAGTAAAATGCCCGAAATTAAAGACCTAGGAATACGTTTTGGCTATGTTAAGAACATTTCAAAATCATTTGGATGGTAGTTAAAGTTCAGCTGCTAAAAATGTTTTTATCAATAAGAATCTGCTCTTGGTGACTGTTGCTTTATTTTTCAAAAATGAATTTTGAGCAATTATAACCATATTACAGTCCTCTTGTGTGTTTTTTACTCTTTCTGCTAGGTTGGTAATTGTTAATTGAAGGGTACTATATCTGTTCATGTATTGAAAAATAAAAGCAAATGATAGGAAGAAGACATCACGATGTGAATTAAATCCTAAATAACAATGTCAGGTCTGTTGAGCTGGTACAATGGGGGAGAACAAAGAGCTCTCTCTTTGCAGCAAATCAGAAAACCAAGACTCTCAGCTTTCCTACCAATTCAATGCGGAAACTTAATTCACGTTACGTGTCAGAGTTTCAGTTCTTATGTACAATGAGTAAATAGGAAAGGATCATCTGTAAGATTTCTTCCAGACACCAATAACTGATATTAATGCTAGGAAGAACACTACTGCCAGGGCAGAATCTTCAGACAAAAGAAAGACTCCACCCTAGTAAAGGAAATAAAACACTGAGAAGATTGCTAGACTTATACATAAAATCCCAACAAGAATCACATTGGTAAGGGGGTAGATTTTACCAAAAAGAATATTTGTATGTTACAAAGTTTGATCTTCATAATTCAAATGAGGAAACCAAGGCTCAGATGAGTAAAGTGACTGGTTCAAAGTCAGTGAGTGGAAAGAATGCAGGACTGGAATCCAGGTTCGCCACCCGCCAGGAAGATGTTCCCAACGCATCAGCTGCCTAGACTCCAAGCACCATACTGTCACTATCATTGCATTTTTAATGTTATTTTACATTCTTCCTTTTTCTTTCATTTGCTATGGGAGAATAGATGTTTTTCTCTAATCATTCATTCAGAATCTATTTATTGAGCACACCCTGTGTATGAGGTTCTATTTAAGTAAGAAATACTGTTACCGATGATGGGGATTTTTTTTGGTCATTTGAAGCACCCCAAACAAACCTTATACAAAATATTTATGCATATGTAAAATTTCAGGCTTCTCTAGCACTTTTACAGTATGAGTAAAATATCAGCTCAGATCATCTGCTTTATAACAGCAAACAGAAACTGAATGTGGACACTGATAATATTGAGATGATTTAAACACATCCCTTCAAATAGATACAAGTTTGAAATGGAAATCATCATCAAGGCAAATCTTTTTTGTTTCCTAAAAATATTGAGAAAAGTTATTAATCTTAAACATGTGTAGTGAGTGTGCACAGAATGAAATTCATCCACTTAAACGTGAATCAATCATTCGCAGAAGCACTAATTTGGTGTCAGGGAAATAAAAAACAAGTATACTTTTTGTAAGACTTTGAAGTATACTTATCTGTTTAAATAATTGAATACTTTCCTATAATTATATGTTTTTATTTGTTTTAATTTTGAAAGGCTATTCATGATAGAGATATAGTTATAGAGATTAATTATAAAGATAACGATGCCCCAAAAAAACTGGTTCTCTAAAACTCTTCTGTGTGACATATAGAACACCTATGGGTAACAGATGAATAAAAATACTAAAAAGAATGGTTTTGAAGATTTACACTGTTTGTTTTTTCCCCAGTCTTAGCCTAAGTTGATGTTTTTGCCCATTTTTAGGAGATGTTAACTTAATTTCTGTAATACTTATGTAAAACTGCTGACTGCACGTGAAATAAAAATTGAGTCTGCATTTTGCTTAAAATTCCTCTAGCACAAGACAAGTACTATGGGTAATTCTGGTGTTAGTGAAGATAATTTTATACAGAAGCAAACGAAAGATTGCTTGAGAAGATGCGTTTAGATGCCCAAACAATTTAAGTCACTTAGTAAATAGGCAAAATACATATAAGCAAGCGCTATGCGATAAACTTCATATTACAAATAAGCAAATCCAACCTCATATCAAATAAATTGATGTAACAGTTAAAATAAGTTTCAAGGCTAATGCATAAAGAGTGATAAATGTGTACGAAATTTTAAAAAAAGCATGTCAAATAAATTTGACTGTTTTTATGGATAATTATCAAAAGATTAGAGTTTAAAATGAAATGGTTTCTTAAATCTCACAGTTGGCAACTGCAATTGAGGAGATGCTGAAATGAGACCAATGTGGTCAATTTGATCATTTAAATCTCCCTCACAAAGCTCGGCAGCTGTGAATGATCAATAATGGAGTCTGTAACTATGAATTGGTTTTCATTCAGATGTGCTTAATGGATCTCCAGCCCCTCTCACCCTCTCCATATCTTATCTATATTCGGCAAAAAGAAATTAAGTGACATTTTCATTTTCCACCTGGCAAATACTGCGCCAAGGCCTCACATTCATTAGGTGTGTTGTTTCTATTTTCTATTCATCACAAGTGACAGTTTCCTTGAGAAACTACGGTCATTTTTCCAGCATCCAATAAAACTTTTCTCACCATTGCCCAAGTCTTCGCTAACCAAATTCCTTGCCATTTTTTTTTGGCTCTCACTAATATTTTCCTTCTTCCCAATGACACATATTTTAGATTTTTGCTATGGCAGCATCCCACTTTTAGCTACTACTTTCTAGACAATGTTTTTGCATAGCAAACCACCTCAAAACTTAGTGATTTCAAATAATAATGCCTTGTGATTGCTTACTTAGTCTATGGGCTAGTTGGCAGTTCTCTAGTCACAGCTGGACTCTCTCATCTGTTACAGTGGCTGCACGTCAGTTAGGCTTCTCTCCTTCTGGGGGTTGTCTGGCTATAGGCTCATAGCTCTCCTCCATGTAGCCTCTCATTCTCCAGCAGGCTAGCTCAGGCTCTTTCTCAAGGAGGTCAGAGGGTCCTGAAAGAGAGTTACAAGCAAGCAAGCCTTCTTGAGTCCTAGGCTGAGAATTGGCACCTGGATACTTCCTCAGGCTTGTATCGGCCAACACAAATCATAAGACCAGCCCAGATTCAAGAAATGGGGAAATGACTCTCTCTCAAGAAGAAGAGGCTGGGCCCTAGGGCACAACAACAGGAGGAAATGAAGTCAGGTCAAATCAACATTTTCTCCCCAGATTTCCTAAGTTCTGAGTTAATTAATGAATGGATTAACTAATTAATTAAACATAGGATCATATGTGCCACGAAGAACCAGTATTGACCCTATGTCATAAAAGAGAAAGATCCCTCCTTCTGAATGATCAAAAGTAGTATATGTTTGTAAGTCTTTGATATTATCCATTTACTAACTATACTGAATATATCTAGTTTACTCTAATATAGTATGGCATAATAAAATGTATGTAATGATTCCTTTATCCTTTTCATACTTTTCAGCAAATAGTGAAATAAAAACCATGACAGGAATCTTAATGCCATCTGCAGAAAGAAGGTGGTCAGCTTCTGTTCTTATTTCTGTTTTTGGCATTTCATAAAATAGACTAAGTATGAGTCTTATTTAAATTCTCTCTCATCCTGAAATCATAAAATAAATTAGTTTCTGATGGTAATCTTTGTATCTGTAGTTTATTATAATGAAATGAGTGACCCAAACCAGCAAATTTCCTAATGGTTTGAAAGCAGACTAAGCAAACCATCGTCTGCATTTCTTCAGCCATAGGGGTCCCATGAGGTTCCCCTTAGTAGATCTGTGGCCCCTGTCACATGATTTTCATGATTTTCATTCCTACTTCTTCAGGATCCTTCTTTAAACTCTCACCCTCTGTTTTCTGGGCTGAAATCACACCAATGATAGGAAGATATGGCTTTTTGTTGTTTTTCATAATAACAATGAAAGATTCCCCAGGAAGAATCATATTATCAGATAATTAGGAGCTAGAATCTTGTCTTTTAAATATCTACAAATATGTGATGTTTATTGGCCTTTGTGTTAAAAACTAGTGAGAATGTAAAGACATAGAGGATTATCATAAATACTTATACTATTTTCTTGGGAAACTTTGAGTTCATTTCTTTCAATGGTTGACAAAAGTTTTAAAACCAGAGTTGACTCCTATTTGAACAGATTAGACAAATAATCATGCTAGCAAGCAAGAGTCTAGTTCATCTGCCTCACCACCCAAACCCACGGGCATAAGCACCTTTCATATAGAAACTAGGCCATAATCTATATATTTAGTACTTCTTTACTGAATCTCCGAAAACACCATTGTTTTCAAGCTCATTGATTCTCAACCCTAGCTACATGTTAGAGTCACTTGGGCAGCTTTTAGAAGATATCTCTATGCAGAGACAGTCCCTCAGCTATTCTCATTCAATTGATATGAGAGGAGGTCATTGTTGTGTTTTAGAATGATCCCTGGGTGATTCTCAAGTTCAGCCCAACTTGAGGACTATTACTAACCACTCGATGAGTATTACTTTAAGTTGCACTTTATTTTCTAAAAACATTAATTTTGTTTCTGAATTTACTGACACATTTTGAATCAACATTTCATTCATTGTTCTCATGTGTACACAGATCATCTTTCCTGATAATGGGTTATTGTTAGATTCTATGAGCTGAGTAACCTCGTGACAAAGACGTAAATGCATTGTATCATAGGATGTGCTTTGCATACAAATTACCTCAGCTAATCATATTTGGAGAACATAATTAGCAGCCTAGGGAAAAATAAACAAAGATAGCTGTAGGTTCTAATGCAGCATCTTCAGCCCTTAATCTCTCCGCTATGGGAAATCTAAATAAATATATGCTCCTTTGGGATTGGCCAAATAGGATAGTGGCATATATTATTATTCAGTGCCTTTGATGAGTTATAATATTAATTAAATGTTATAAGTAAAGGACATTCTATGCAGATAAGGATAACTTTATAATGTGATTTTTAATCTGACCATCTAGGTCATAAACAAGAAGCGACTTTTGTTGGTTTCCAAATAGGTCAATAAAACCACATTTTTCTGTAAAGTGGAACAAAATTTGTCCACACATCACTGAAACATGCATGTACACCAACGATAGTTAATTCAACAAGTGTATATTAAGCTTCCATATTGTTGGGCACTGTGAGCCCATATAATGTGTTCACTGAAAAGCCTGTAATCTATGATGTCATTGATTGTAAGGTGAACATTTCTCATATGTGCCACTAAGAGAAAACTCTGCTGATTAAAGCACAGTCGCCATTGCTAAAAAGTGTTTTACTAGTTAGAATTAGTAAAAGCCAGTAAAATTTATTAAATACTCACTATACACCAGGCATTGTGCCCAAACGCTAAATCTCACAACAACCATACGAGGCATCATTATAATTCCTAACATATGGATGGGGAAATTAGGTTCAGAGAAGTTAAATCACTTCCCCAAGGTCAGGTAATAAGTTACTAGGATTCAGGGTCCCATCTTTTAACAACACAGCATTCTACTCCTTACAGTCTGTTAGAGAAAGAACAAATTGTATTTTCAAAATAATACACTGTGAAAAGTTTTGCATAGGGTTTCTTGGCACCTCAAAAGAAGGATATTAGGTCAAACTCTGAGTTCTTAGGAAGCGTCTTGCAGGCAGATCTAATTTTTTAAACACCTTAAATAGTGGTATTGCCTGCACATAGCCCTAAACATGTAAAGACGGGGTTTGCCAATTTGCATGGGTAACTTAATTATATAAAGAATCAGAGACTTTTAGACTGAGAGGAACATTATAAATCTTTTAGCCTAGCTCTTGGAATGAGTAACTTGGAATCCAGGGAGGTCAAAGCACTTGCTGAAGGTCAGAGCAGCAATTCATGGCAGAGACGGTACAGAGCTAATGTCTCAGGACCTGCTTTTGACAATGCCATTATTTACATGGCAAATTATAGATTCCATAGACATGACAATCTAATAAAAGGTATTTAGACAAGGTAGAGACACAATTGGAATTTGTTTTATTATTATTGCTAATAATAAGATTTTATTAGCAGGATGACAGATTTGGGGCAGAGGGAGACAAGTATTGGATTATTATGTAAGTCTACTGGTTCTTAAGGGAGCCATTTGGGTAACCAGCACCACACTGGTAACATCTGGAGGTATTTTTCATTGTCAGGACCAGGGGGGAGATGTTACTGGCATCTAGTGGACAGAAGCCAGGGATGCGGCTAAACACCCTACAATGAATGGAACAGCCCCTCCCCCTAACAAACACACATAACAAATAATTATCTGGCCCTAAGGTCAACAGTGCTGAGGTTTGGAAATCTTTCAGTAGCCCAGTATAATATCAGTAAGATCCTAACTACTACACTTGCAGTGGAGTTGAGTTAAAGTTTCATTAATTGATTAAATACTCATTGTCCATCTTCTTTTGTGCCAATGACTGTGATGTAGTCTGGATAAAAAGATGAATATATGGATAAGGCAGCCTTGTCCTGACATGGCTCACAGAGTACTAAGCAACTTATGTATAAAATTGAGAAGATCGTGGTGGTGGAAATGCATGCAATGATGGGAGTAAATGTAGGGTTAGCCTCCTCTAAGAGGCTTACATTCTATCAGTGGAGAAAGAGATCAAACTTTTCATTATTTAATTGCAATTGACCTATGTGTAATGAAAGAGATTCTACCTTCCACATATATGGTATTACAAGAGCAAGTAGTGGGGCTACACGTAACTTCTTGGTTTATGTAGTACTCCACTGAGGAAGTAACATCTAAGGTTCAATTTTAAGACGAAGAGAAGGAGAGTCCTCTGAGTTGGTAGAACACCGTGTGCAAAACTACTGAGTCAGAAGGAAAGGAGACGGTAGTGACCAGACCACAGAAAAGTTGTGAGCGGGAAAGAGGAGGCTGATGAGGGCCACAGGGCGGGATCAGGCAGGCCAATCACTGTTTTTAATCCAGCAATGGAAATCGATTGCCTTGAAGTGCTGATTCATAATAGAACAATATTCACTGACTCTAGTGGAAATCCTTGATGATGTAAAAATGAAAAGAGCAACAGTAAGCTTTCTGAATGGTACAGGCTTGTGAGCAGGATTTTGGATTCATTGACCTCCTCTCAGGTTCTTGGGAAAGTTATTATTTAGAATGGTTTTGCGAACTTTTGAAAGGGAGGTCATATACCGCCCCCATGCACACAAATACTCAAGTATATGATTTAAGTCTTGATAGATTTTTAGAGAAACTATTGCAGTGGCTATGAATTTACTTATTAAAAGCCATCAGAATGAAAGAAATAAAGCATCTCTAAATGTGGCATTTCAGTGAATTGTGGACTTTTAGAAAGACATTTTAAATTGCAAATGAGGCTTTGTAGGTTTTTTTTTTTTTTTTTTAAAGAGATTACAACAACTGAAAGCAGGAGAAGCATTTTTTTGGGTCAATCTTATATTTCCTTCTTAATGAAAATTGGTTTTGCAGAGAAATGGCATCCCTCTGATTTCATGGTTTTTATATGAAAAATCGTGCCTCTTCTAGGGACTGTAATCAAATAACTGAAAAAAAAATAGAGTGATAAGGAATTAGTGGTGCACAAAGAATGTCGACATTTCTCTTCCTTTAAAATACATTTGTGAGGTTTAGTATAGTCACTCTGTGGTAAAATGGTGAATCTGTGTAGTATTTAAAATATTTAATGCACAATTTACCTGTGGCATGATTAGATTAAATGGCTAATTAACAATTTGTATATAGAAGCAAAATGGCAAAAAGGAACAAAAACTGACAGAAGAATCTAAGAGACTGGATTTTGAATCCTGGCTTTGGCCCCTTCCTTGCCCCATGGCCAGGTAGGTTTGTGGGTGAGTTGGATTTAATCGCTGTAACCTCTAAGACCCGATTGTTATTATAATTTAGGAAAATTGTATATAATAAGTAGAAAGTAAGGCACTGTATCATAATTGTGTGAAATAGATACTACCATTAGAGTGACATCGTTTTCTCTCAGAGCGATGTTCCTATTTTGGGTAGCGTACCAAATTAGTGGTAAGGTCAAGATATCACATCAATTGTCATACCTTTAATTTTCCTTGAAGATATTCACCCAAAGTTAGTTCAAGTGAAAAGGTAGACTTGTATATTAGAGTGTAGAAAAGTTGGACAGGACTTCAAACTGAAAAACGATTTCTTGTCTTTAACATTTTGATAAGGTGAAGTCATTTGAACACTGAGTTGACATCCATATTATTTAAAACAGCATCGATGTGGTTAAGAGCACACACACATTTTCTTCCTTTAAAAATGGCACTTAACTCACAAACTTCTATCGTTAATAACCAGGCATGATAAAAATAATTAATGAAATCTTTGCAGTTTTAGTTTTAAGAGAGCTGTACTTTGTGATATGAGCTTAGCAAATATTTTCGAATTTCCCAGAGGGCTTAACAAGTTTGTTATAATGTAACTTGCAACTATAATGTTAGAGAAACAATGCCAAATGATGACTATGTTTCCAGGGAATTACACCAGGATATGGAAAACTAGAATATTTTCTAAGTTACAAATTTGCTTCACACTTGTTTGTATACTTGGGATACAGAGTTTGATAAATTTCCCCTACCCTATTGAATGACTATAGTCCCTTGTTTACAATGGAAGGTGAGCTGACCTGCTATTAAAAATGTAAAACAAAGTGTCAAAGCTGCCAAAAGCATCTTTAACAGACTGCACAAGGGAGAGAGTAATTAAAATTGGGCAGAGCAAGCAATGAATTCCACGGTTCATCAAATCACCAAATCCCTCTACTATTTTTTTTTTTAAGATTTTAAAACAAAACCTATGATAAACAAAAGTCTTATTTTTGTCAATTAAGCTTGTAAAACCACATCTGCTTCTTCAGGATAATTAAGGCATTGACATTTAAATCAATTGATAAGAGCACAAGCTTGTGCCATGAGTTAATTGATAATGTAAGAAAACAGGTTTTGAGTGCTTACCACGTCACAAGTAGCATACCCAGTGGTAGGGACACATTCATGGACAAGATGGAGTCGTTGCCCTTGCAGAGCATGTGTCCCCCAGTGTGAATGAGCTGACATCCTGATTCTAATTTCACGCTTTCAGAAAACCACTATGGGTCAAGGGTGGACACAGAGAAGCTGTCAGGGCCTAGTCAGTTCAGGGAAGTAAGCAGAGGTGGAAAGGAGGGGCTTAGACTGTGGTGGACACATGCTGACACAACACAGCAACCAAACTCAACATACCTTGGAAGAAGGCTCAAGCTTCTACTTGGCACCCTCTGCTCTGGAGACCTGGGGGGGCCTCCAACACTGGAGAGAAGTGGAGAGTCAAGAAGCATGAGATTACAGACCACTGCTCAAGCATTCACCACTAGGCCCCCATCACGTCAAAAACTTAACTGGATGGTCTATGATCCAGTCCAATCTGATTTTGAATTATACTTTAGGAGATGTTTCGATGATAAGAAGCCCACTTGCAGACAGAGGGCTTTCAAACTCAAATCTGAGAAGAATTAGGGTTCAGCAGAGTTGCCTTGGAGGAAGAAAACTGGACTGGCCATTGTTGCCAGGCCCATAGACAGCCTCTCTCCCTTTACCCACTTTAACCTGAGCAGCACCTCTTTTTATCTTATTATCAAAGATATTAATGAAAATGTCTTTTCTGTTTTAAAAATATGAAAACAAGAGAATAATTAGCTAATCAGCACTAAACCCTTTAGTATTTAGTAAATTATATATATAAGTAAAAGAGGAAATAAATATATAAATAATAATATATGAAACAAATAACTGGACATATATGTAATACACAAAGAATAAAAATGAAGTCATTTTGGCTCTTAGGTGGCTCTTTCCTGAGATACTAGCTGCCCAGTTGCTAGATGTGTGCCCTTGGCCAAGTTATCTAATTCATTTAAGCTTCAATTTCCTCTGTGAAATGGGGGCATTAACAGTTCCTGTCTCCTAGTATAGTTGAGAGAATTAACTGAGTCACCATATAAAGTGCTTAGAATATAACCTAGCACAGAGTAAGCTCCTCATCAGTGTCACGTATTTTTCTTATGTGGCCAAAGGTATCTGTTGCATCAGGGAAGGTTGAGATTATTAAAAGAGGGAGGAAAAAAGCAGCATAAGTATTTGCTTTTGAATGTTACCCAAGATTTTTGAGCCCATAGTGATGTAATAGATTTTGACAGATGGATAGGCTTCGTTTGTGAGTAAAGAGTATACTAAATTCAGAACTTTCTTCTGCACTTCAAGAACTAAGCCAGGATGATTCAGAATGTGGAGTTTCACAGTGAGTAGCGATGTTGAGTGGAGTATGGAGTCCCACTGTGAGCAAAAATGTAGGGTAGAATGTCAAACGGCAGATGGGTTGTATGGGAGGTCTCATCAGGAAGGAAAGCAAAGAGCCTCTGTAGAAGGAAGAGAGGGTGGGGGAGCAGTGGTGCCATAACTACGTTCAGTACCCCGACCTGGACCTGGAGAGGGGACCAACACACAGCATGCCCCCGGGACTTGGTCAAAGGGGTATGTGAGTGATAGAAAGTGTACCAAAAAGCTCCAATGAGGACACCACTTCCATAGCATCCCTCAGAGGGCATGAGAGCTATACAAAGTGCAGGGTGGAAGGTGGTCCCTGGGTAAAAGTCTTCAAGTAGTGCCCTGAGTCCAAGCCCCCACAGGTGGCATTGCCAAGCATGATACCCACTGGTTCCCACGTGCTTAGAGAATGAAGACACCAAGTACATACTCAGCGGTGACCTGTGCAGGTCTCAGAGTAGAACAAAGAGACTGCAGAGAGTGGGGACCTTTTGACTGGAGGCAAAAGGCTAGAAACAGCAGTGGGTACCAGACATTATCAACACTCTGCAACCAATAGCAGGAAAGATAAACCCCTCTATGGCAGACCTCGCAGCAGGGTACCTAGGAGCTTCACCAGAGGGTGCACTTTCAAGGGGAGTCCAGAGAGAACGGAGAATGACTTCACACACATCCTTAGGATTTGCAAGGCTCCTTCTTAACCCAGCTGCCCTCTTGGGAAAAAGGAGGTAAAAACGAAACATAGATTATGGAGAAACAACCATGAAAAGGGGTTTAAAATTTGCTGGCACTTTCTTCTAATGAACTAGAATTAAACAGAAAGAGACAGTTTCGAATTGGAAGAAAGTGTTATCTTGAATTTGTTTGTTTTTAATCATTTTGTGGGTTCTCCATCTCCCTGCCATGGATTGCTACTTTTAGGAGTTGGGTTCCAGAGCAACTTACAGCAACATTAAACGAACAAACAAACAAAACTACTTTTGTGGAACATTTCAGTTTAAACAGGATAAAATCTGACCCCTCTACAAAACATAAATGACCCCCAGGGTTTGCATTGCTTGGCCATGACTAATGAGCCACCACCTTCTCCCTTCCCCAGAAGGTCCCTTTCAATTTTGTGGAGTCCTATGCACAGGGCCCTGAATGGGTACCTCAAGGTGAAGTTTCTCAAGATGGTTTTGTATATACAGGCCTACATCCTTCCCAAAACCAAATTACCCTTGAACGGTGACTCAGAGTTCGGTCTCATTTTGATTCCTCCAGGGTGACTACTATTCAGGGAAAGTTGACGGTGAATCAGGAGCCATTTCTTATTTGCATTTTCTCTCTGAGTTGCTAGTTTTTTATTATAAGCATTCAGCTTGTTTGTAGTACCTTCTCCTTGGGTGGGTGGGTGGGGGAGTGTCATAGAACCTTAGAATTAGAAGGAACCTTAGAGAGAATCTAGTCTAGTTTTATACATAAATGAGGCTTAGGCAAGCTGGCTGACTCACTGAAGGCCACATAGTAAGTGGCACGTCAAAAATAAGTCTTCCTGGCTCCAGCTCAGAACCCTAAGATGTACACTTTGGGGTACGTCATCAGAGGTGGCCAAAAAAGGCACAGGGCAAACTTTCAGATCCACTGATTGGGTCCAGCATTCCATTTATAGACATCCATGATGAGGCAATTTCCTGAAAATATCATGTACCACTGTTAGCTCCTGCAAAAAATGAATTTTAAACAGGGTTAGCCACATTTTCTGAGCGCTCGATTTCCTGAGGAAACCACCACTAGTTGTCAAGCATTGAATAAAGAGTTTACCCATTTTGGGGCCTGATGAAAATGAGGCAAAAGAATCTGGTTTAGGTTTTGTTCAGAAAAAGAAAGTGATTTGATTTACGGGTTCACAAAAAGCAAACTTTATTGTGGAAGGAAAGTGCTTCCAGTTGAGAATTCCTCGGTTTTATTGGAGTTCGGTAAAAGTAGAAGCTCTTGATGTAGGAGGTTAATGTCTGTCACAGTCTGGGTATTTTGCAATGACTTCCTTCTCAGCGTGTTCATTTTAAGAATAAGGAGGTCTTTACGGTTAGTAGAAGTTTAATGAGAATTACAATGGCCCCCCAGATGCTTCCAACCCATTTAAATAACCCATAACCTCTATGTTTATCATGAGGGGGAACATGCCAACTTAAGGTATTACAAACATTCTTCTGAAAAGCTTTACAGTTTCCATAGGCATTTGCAACAATTTTCTTCTACAGTCTGCATTCTGAAAATTGCAGAATATGCCTAACTATGGAAATGACCTCTGGTCTATCTGTTACTCAAATATATGAAAGATAAGCCCTAGGAATATGCCTCTACCAGCAAATAACTTTCTGTGTTGTTTATCCCTGAATACTTCCTTCTTCTGTTATATGTTTTAGCTGTGAGACATTAGAGAAGGTATTGTAAAGAAAGAAATAAGGAATTAAATAAAAGCACAAATGTTTTCTGGAAAATGAATCAAGAGTCTAGAGACTGTAAGAAAGGATGATAAGTGATGTCATTGCAGCTCATACTTGTAAACTACTTACGATTGGTTCCTCCTGTAAAATTCAAACTTTAGTTTGCCTGTGCATCAGAATCACCTGGAGGGCTCCACCCTTAGAGTCTATGATTCAGTAGATCTGGGTGGGGCCCGAGAATCCGCTCTCCTAACAAATCCCAGATAATGCTGATGCTGCTGGTCCAGACATCACATTGAAAACCACTGCGCTCAGCACTATTCGAAGCATATTTTAAAAGTTGTGGTAAAGTACACATTAGGTAAAATTTACTTTTTTAGCCCTTCCAAGTGTACAGTTCAGTGGCATCAATTACATTCCCATTGTTGTGACACCATCACCGCTATCCACCTCCAGAACTCTTTCATCATCCCCAAACTAAACTCTGCACCCACTAATCAGTAACTCCTTATTCCTCCCTCTCCTCAGCCCCTGGCAACCAACCACCATTCTACTTTTTGTCCCTATGAATTTGACTATTCTAGGTACCTCATAAAGTGAAATCATACAATTTTTGTCTTTTGTGGCCATCTTATTTCACTTAGCATAATGTGGTCAAGGTTTTGTAGCATGCATCAGAATTTCCTTCCTTGTTAAGGCTGAATAATATCCCATTGTAAGTATATAGCACATTTTGTTTATCCATTCATCCTTCAGTGGACATTGGGTTGTATCCACCTTTTGGCTATTGTGAATAGTGCTATGAACGTGAAATGTAAAATATCTGCTCAAGTAGCTGCTTTCAGTTCTTTTTGGGTATATACCCAGAAGTGGAATATCTTATTCTAAGCATTTTGCATGCATAATTATACTTCAACTTTAGAAATAGATATATTAGTATCCTTATTTTTCAGACGAGGAAACAGAGACACCAGAATTCACCTAACTTTCTTCAGGTTGCACAGGTGGTAAGCACAGCCTAGTTCCCAGCACAGGCGGGCTGGCTCCAGGGCTCAGGTACCCAGGATACTTAACTATTTTCTATACCTGAAGAAAGTATTTCATTTTTCACGGAACACTCCCCTCATTGATACAGACATTAACTGTCTACAATAAGGTGGAAGTAATTATCTTTCAAAAATAACGGGTAGCATGGGATTAAATGATTTATATCATTTAAAATCATAACAAAATAAGAATCTAACAAAATAAGAATTTTGTTAGAAGATCAAGCAAATTATCCTATCTAGTTTGTTAATTTATACATTTCTCCTTTAAATTATTTCTGGAACAAAGTAGGCTAAACTGTTCCTAAAATCTGCCACTTAGGAGCCAAACTATTTTCAATTGCCCAAATAGTTCAACTCTGAGCAGTAAAAATAACAAAATGACAGTGGAGTAGAGTTGTCTCTCAAATGACCAGAACAGCAGCATTGACCCATTGTCACACATTCAGTTCTCTGGATAATGAAACCAAACTATCTGGTGAGAAATTCCTGCAGTGGACTCCACATGCGTTTAAGTTAAATCAGCATGCTGCATCAACTAGAAGCCATGATCTGAATATTATAGGGAAAATCGGGCACAACATACGTGACACAGGATAACACGGAAAAGTGGCTGAGAAAAATCACAGAGCACCCAGTTTAAGACACTGGATTCTGTGTATTTCTGGAATGCACTTTCCTCCTACATGGTCTGCAAACGTCCATGTCGAAGACTCAAAAGGGCAACTGTGTGTGACAGTGCACGCCACGTACGAGGGATAATGAAGATGCTGGATGAATATGGTCCAAAGAGATGCAGCTGTCATTAACCACAGATATTTTAAGTATATTTTAAAGGCGCACATTTATTCTCCTTGATTTGTAATCAGGATGTGGTGGGTTTTAAGGCTATGTGTAGGCAAATAAACATTTCCAATCTTCAAACATTGTCTCAGATCACACATGTACGTTCTTTTCCTTGCCAACCTCAATGCTTTAAGAATACTGAAAGATTATTAGAGCGTTGTTGTGTTTGTAACTGAAAGCCAACCTCTAGGTGAGAGAGACAGAGGAGGATGAAAACAGGAGAAAGGCACTTCCCCACTCCTTGGTCTAGTTTCTCAGGCAGTAAGATACCATAATTCTCCTAGAAATCTAGCGAAGGGAAGGATTTCTGTTACATAAACAATTAAAAGATGGGCACTTTGTCCTGCACGTGAAGATCTTGCAAATAGTTGAAGACAGCTAGCGTATGTGCCCCATCTCTAGTCTTTTATGCTGTAATCTAAATACCGCCAGCTCTCCCAGTTGCTCCTTCAATTACATAATTTCCATCTTATTTGTGGAGCTCTAAATGAACTGTCATTTGTGGGAGATTCCATCTAACTCCTATTTCCCAGAAAATAGTCTCCCCCCCAATTACCATAAACATGACTTTATTATTTCCTTTAGTATAACACCTAGGATTGCTATTTAATGAATTTGGAAGTTTAAATTATTATCAAATAACAAGGGACTCATCACATCCCCTATTCTTCCACTTCCACTTAAATATTTTTCTCTTCCCATTGCAAAGATTAGTGATAATTAATGCAAAAGGAGAACAGCAAGTTAAAGATACACAATGTCATGCATTCTCTATCTTTTTGAATATATTGAACTCACCCCAAGTCAAGCCTTTATTTTTCATGTTGATTTTCTTGTACAAAAGGACTTTTAAAATATTTTTCTTGTATTTCGATATAACATTTAAGCCTGAATATATTCTGGATGGGAGTCTCCACGGTGCTGTTTCTACACCTTGAGGTACCTTCCTTATATCAACATTTGACTGTATCTTTCCATATCTGGAACATTCTCTTTTAATATCTGAGCTCAAATGACTCTCTGTTCAGAAATACTGATTTCACTGGATAACACTTTCTTTTAGTTCTCAAAGTACTTATGATTCTCCAGATGTTTAATGTGAGATCCAGATGTAACTTATAAAGCTACATTTGGTTGTAATGTCTCTTCTAGGGAATCTTAATTATTTCTTATTGATATTCCTTTAAATATTTGCTTCTTTGAAGTCAAGAGGAAGCCTGAATATTCATAGTGTTCTCTTTCGCCTCAGTCAGGGTTCTTAGTTCCATAAAAGAGACACACACACACACACTGGATCATTTAAGCAAAGCTGAGCTTTATTGAAAGAAAACTCAGTAGCTCACAGGCTTTCCAGGATATGAAGAAAGAGACTTAGGGATTTTTCAGGAACAACACCCCAAACTTTACAACAGAGCCTCATGCCTACCTGTTCAAAATCCGATTGGCCCTATTTCTTTCCCTAACGACTACTTGGGGAGTCAGTTCCATGAAGACTTAGACCAGCTTTTTGCAGGTGGTATCAGATGATGCCTTGAGCCTCCTTGCATAACTTGTATTTTATTGCCTGAGGAAGAGCTTCCCTGAAGCTGCAGGTTGAGAGACCCTCAAGAACCCAAGGGTACAGGGGACTAACGCCCTTGGGGCCACCATTAAGTAATCGGGCAGAAGATGGATCTACGTTCATCTCTTTCATCCCCAGGTACACAGTTATGACCTTTATTTCATTAAGCCTCTTCAGACAGTCCTGGAAGGACACAGCCTGGTAGCGCATCATGGCGGCTAAGTCAGCAACACATCTCTGTATCAGTTTTCTTTCCTTCCCTGTTTCAACTCCTGCCATGAACTCCTTCTCCCTGGGATCACATTCCCCAGAAAACTACCAGCTCGCAAGTCTTTTCCTTCAGCCTTTTTTTGGGGGGGAAACCAATAATAAAATAGGTTGATTTACGATTTATCCTATTATTCCAACTCTCTCTCTATTAGCTTGTAAGTTTTATATTCTTTTATGTTTTTAGAAATTAGAAATTGCAGCATGCATTTTTGATGACTTAAAGTCTAATTTAAATTAGTGCTTTTGCCACATCCTGGTCAACGCGTGGACCTCAGAGAACTTTTCCCTTTCTTTGGCTCATGGACTGTTGATGTTGAACATTTTATTTTGTTTGAATTTCAAGTTCCGCAAAACATTACGATGTATTGCTCAGTACAATCAATAATGATTTAATTGTTTTTTAATTTTAGGAAAGGACTGTTTATTAAGAAGAGGAAGGATTGTTCAAAAAGCTGCATTGCATTCATAGCCCAGTTGTTGCCCTTCATGTCTTAATACAAGGGCAGAAAACAAGCCAGTGACCCTCGAGTTCAGTGACATCACTGATGCAGCGCTTACAGGAAACTATTTTTTTAAGCTGTTGGTGGGTGCTCAGTATTCTTTACGCTATTCCTTGTATCTTTGTATGTGTGTGTGTGTGTGTGTGTATGTGTGTTTCTTTTTTCATTTTTTTTTATTGTGGCAAAATACACATAAAATTGACCATATTAACCATATTTAGATGCACCGTTCAGTTGTATTAAATACATTCAACATGTTCTGCAACCATCACCACTATCCATCTTCAGAACTTTTTGTCTTGTAAGACTGAAACTGTATACCCCGTAATGACTTGCTTTTACCCACACATTTATCTGCTTAGTTTACTTTCTGCTCTTCTTCTCTTAATATTGTTTTCCTTCTTCATGAGAAATAACTTGTTAGTATTACTTTTAGGAAAGGCTTGTGGTGACAGAGGCTCTTATATTTTGTTTGTTTAAAAATGTTTTGCCTCAGGGGCCAGCCCTGTGGCTGAGTGGTTACGTTCACGTGCTCCACTTGAGCAGCCCAGGGTTTTGCCAGTTCAGATCCCGGGCACGGACCTAGCACCACTCATCAAGCCATGCTGAGGCTGCATCCCACATAGCAGAACTAGAAGGCCCTACAACTAAAATATACAACTATGTACTGGGGGTAGAGGGGATGCTTTGGGGAGGAGAAGAAGAAGAAGGGGAAAAAAAAGGAGATTGGCAATAGATGTTAGCTCAGGCGCCAATCTTAAAAAAGAAACTCTTTTGCCTCCATTTTCTTTCTCTTTTTTTCGGTGAGGAAGTTTGGCCCTGAGATAATATCTGTTGCCAATCTTCTTTTTTTTGCTCTTTTTTTTTTCCTCCCGAAGCCCCAGTACATAGTTGTATATCCTAGTTGTAGGTCATTCTAGTTCTCCTATGCGGGGACGCCACCACAGCATGGCTTGAGGAGTGGTGTGTAGGTCTGTGCCCAGGATCTGAACTGGTGAACCCCGGGCTGCTGAAGTGGAGTGTGTGAACTTAACCACTCAGCACTGGGGCCAGCCCCACCTCCATTTTATGAAGGATATTTTATTGGGTATAGAATTCTATGCTGACCGTTATTTGCTTTTAGCACTTTTTAGAAATAATGAGAAATAATTGTATTTTGGCTTCCATTGTTTCACATTGAGAAACCAGCGACCGTTCTCATTGTTCCTGCAATGAAGGTAACATGCATATTTTTTTTCTGGCTGATTTTTTAAGATTTTCTACTTGTCTTTGGCTTTTAGCAGCATTTAGGTGTGGTTTTCTAGTAATTATCCTGCTTGAGGTGTGTAACACTTCTTAAGTTTGTGGCCTAATGTCTTTCATTAATTTTGGAAAGTCATCCACCTCTATATTTTTAAATGTTACTTCTGCCTATTATCTTACTCCTCTTTTCTGAGACTGCAGTTACACACATGTCAGAATTTTAGCAATGTCCAGGACCTCTTTTAGATTCTTTTAAGTATTAGTCATACTTTTTTCACTGTCTGCTTCATTCTTGGCATTTTATTCTCACCTATCCACCTAAACTCTCGCTCAAACTATGTCTAAACTGCTATTATATTCATCCACTCAGCAACTGCATCAGTTTTGTATGGTTTCATTTCTAGAATTTAGTTCTCTGCCAATTCTATCTTTTAATACTTTGAACATTTTAATTATCATCATTTCAAGGTACATATCTGATATTTCCATTACTTTTCTTCTGCATGTTTTCATTATCCAGTTTTTTCTTTGGTTCTTAGTCTTTTCCTCTTTCTTGTCAAGTTATATTTTATTAAATCCTGTATATTTACGTAAAAGTATAGAATAAGGATTTGCTTCTGCTTCAGGCGGACAGATTAGATTGGAGATCACCTTAATCTAATTGGGAACTGAGTAGATTTTAAATTAGATTTTCGGTATCAGTGGTGCTGGTTTCTGGTTTACTTATAAGCTTGTGTGGAGATGTTAAGAACCCAACAGAAACTCTGATTGATTTACAAGGTCCCCCTCCTCCTGGGTGAATGTAAACTCCATTTTTGCTTCCTTCTCCTAGTCCCATAGGATTATGGAAGTTTTTACTCATCGCAGTCTGTTAGCAGCTGCTTTTAGAATTGTCATCACCTTCAGTGGAGAATGGGGCCAAATGCCAGACTCTCATCTCTTGGCTTCTTTCTTTTCCTCAGATCTTAGTCCCTAAAATACTCACTGCCTTAAAGGTGGCTCTCTGATGTCTTCAAACAGTTTTGTTTGTTTGTTCCAGTAGTTCTCAGGGCAAAAGTTGGTGTGCCACAAACTAGGCTATTATCATAAGCTGAATGCCCCTCCTCAGACTGTAAAACCTAAAACAGATCTGTTAGAGCGTTTAGACACACACTGCGTTGTTAAGGGAAGAGCTCATTGGCTGATCTGGCTAGTTTCCCTAAATCCCACTCCCTTTCCCCAGACAGAACACCAGCCTGCAGAGTCAATCTGATTTGAGTGTTTTGGCTAAAATGCCTCCTGGCTATTGATTCACAGATCAACAAGGTGATAATAGCTTCCATTGTTGCAAGTATTGTTTGCTGACAATTAAAGCATTTGTTTGGAGTAAAATAACTTTTCTTTCCAAGTGGTAGAGAAAACGTGAATAGTACAGACAGTGAAAGTTTACAACAACAATCAGTAAAGCTGCAAAGCAAGAGAACAGATAAAGCATCACGAGATTGTCGGACGATCTGAAAAAAATGAGCAAATATAATAACAGTAATATTTTCATAGGGTTTGTTAACTTCTCTTTGGGGAGAAACAGTGTTATTGCAGAGAAGCAAGGGCGTGCTGACCCTAACAAATAAACAAACAGTTAAATATATAAGTGAAGCGAAGCAGGCGCACAACCACACTGGTGCAACATAAATGTTAAGTTCTGTTTTAGGTTAATTTTACTGATAAATGGTGGTGAATCTTGGATCTTTTAAAGAGTAATAATTGAAATTTAATAAAATTAATGTGTTGCTAAAATTGTGCTCGTGGGGAGAGTATGGTATGCCCACGCTCACACACTCCTCCATCTGGACATACCTCTTTCAGACTTTTGCAGCAGATGAACAAGGGAAGGAGAGGGAAGCATCAGAGTAGGATGACATAATTCAAGCAAGTAGAAGAACTAATGGCATAATCAATCTTGGAGTACATGCAGAAGCCCTAGCCTTGTGGTAATTCTCTCATATAACAATTAAAAAATATTCTAATATTTCAGAGATGGGAAAACAGCAACATCCAAAGTGTTCTGTTCAGAAAGTTAAGATTATAAGCAGTCTTCACTTTGGGGAAGCTGAGAAAGTGATAAATCCTGGAGACGGAGAAGGCAAATGCTATTTCTATATAAAGACAAGCTACAAAAGCTTGTGGTTTGGTTTGATTGATTAAAAATTAATAATGTTATTAAGGCAATTCTGAGGGGTTCTCAGGGGCTGAGATATTGTTAGATATGAAGAAAATGCACATATCACAAGGGTACCAGTTGATTTATTTAAAATGAACATAATCATGTAACTACTGTCTTTGTTAAGAAATAGAACATTACCAGTACTGCAGAAACCCCTGCTTAGCTACTCCTGGTCAGAACCTCCAGCTGCAAATAACCATTATCTAGACTTCGAATCTTATTGCTTAATTTTAACTGTTTATGAAATCTATATAAATGTACTGACACAGCATATTCACACTTGTACTGAACTTCTGTTGTTCAAAATTATGTTCGTGAGATTTATCCATGATTGTTTCTTGCAGCATAAGTTAAATTATTTCTATTTGTATACATTAATCCATTGTATGGATATACCATAAATCATTTATCCGTTCTACAGTTGATGAGTGTTTGGGTTGGAGTTATTGTAAATATGCTGCCAGGAATATGATTGTACATCTTTAATGGACATATTCTGTGCATTTCTGTTGATTCAAATTGGTAGTTGAATTGTTGAGTCATGGAATATCCACACATCCATATTTAGTTACGGGACCAAAGAATTCTCCGAAGTGCTAGGAACCATTTTCCCTTCCACCCACAGAATATGAGTTACGTTCTTCCACATCTTCACTAACATATTCCCATCCTTTCAATTTTATCCATTCTAGTTGTCACGTAATTTGCATTTTTGGATGATTGATGATGTAGAGAATTTCTTGTTTACTCCTTGGCTTATTGGTTGTTCTCATTTGTGAAGTGTGGTTTTTTAAAGTTGTTGATCCCTTCTGGATATTCTTTTTTCGTGTATTGCAAATAACTTCCCCTACTCTCTGGCTTGCCTTTCTAATCTCTTCTTGGTATCTTTTAATGACCAAACATTCTTAATGCTCATGAAATTCTATTTATCAAACTTTTCCTATATTATTACTGCTTTCATTTTCAAAATGATATTTTATTAATTTTTAAACTGTATATATTTAAAGTATACAACATGATGCTTTGATATACATATGTTGAAATGATTACTACATTCTAGCTGATTAACATATCATCCCCTCACACAGTTTCCATTTTTTTTGTGATGAGGACACCTGAAATCTACTCTCAGAAAAATTCCAGTATTCAATACAATATTATTAACTGTAGCCATCATGCTGTACATTACATCTCTAGACTTATTCATCCCACATAACTACAGCTTGTACCCTCTGACCACATCTCTCCCCTTTCCCAACATCCCCACCCTTGGTAACAACCATTCTACTTTTTGCTTCTATGTATTTGATATTCACAATAGCCAAGATGTGTAAACAACGTGTCGACAGATGAATAGATAAAGAAATTGTGATATCTATGTGCACGTGCACACACACTGAATATGATTCAGTCTCAAAAAAGAAGGAGATCCTGCCATTTGCCACAACATAGATGAATCTGGAAGACCTTATGATTACTGATTTTTGCATCTAGTTTAAGAAAATTTTGCTTACTCCAAAATTACGGAGGAATTTTTTATGGATTCCAGTTCTCTCTGGAAATCCTCTAACTTGTCATCTTTCCTCTTGATATAAATCACAGTTTTAAACCTCTTTTCTGCTTACTTCAACATGTGGATAATCACTGGCTTCATGTCTAATGTTATTTTCTTGAAGCTATTTCTTTATTCACCTCTCAATTTTTAAAAATTAAATGCTGTCCACTTTGCATGAAAAATTTCACAGGCTCTAGATGATGCTATATTCCTTCATGAAACTAGGTTTTAAATTCTTGCATGTAGTTAATTTAGGCATCACTGCGTGCAAGCAGGACTTGCACAGAGTCAAGAGTGAGTTTAGGTTTTTTTGTAAGACCTGGTGTTTTTCTCTGGTTACTCTTCTTAGAGGTTGTTTATTAGGATCCCTTTCTTCTGAGGGGACTCAAATTCCAGTTTTTCACTTTCCTGAGCTGTGACTCTGCACAAGTCTCTGGGTATCTTTTCAGACATTTAGGAGCCAATCTCTGCTTAGCCTTTTGTCCTATGACCCCCTTTCACTGAAACAACATTGAGATGAAAATTGGAGCAGAGTGAGGTTCATTTTGCTCCTCTTCCCTCCACTGTAGGATTTGGCCCCTCAAGTTCTGGCTGCTTTAAAAGATCTGACCCCCAATTACTGGCTGTCTTACTGGTAAGACTGTCAGGAACATTGCTTAGCTGCTACTTTCTGCTCAGCTTTTCTATATCCTGCTCCATGCTGTTTAACAATCTGCAAATGCCTTGACTAAAAATGTCCTTTGGAGGGGGATGGCCCAGTGGTGTAGTGATTAAGTTCACGTGCTCCGCTTCAGCAGCCTGGGGTTCCTGGGTTCGGATCCTGGGTGCAGACCCACACACTGCCCATCCCGCCATGCTGTGGTGGCATCCCTCATACAAAATAGAGGAAGACTGGCACAGATGTTAGCTCAGGGACAATCTTCCTCACCAAAAAAAAAAGTGCAGAATGTTGGGCTCAACTCCAATGTACTGTCTTTCTTTCTGGGTTCTTGGCTCTATAAGTTCTAACTGCCTTGATAGCTCTCTGGCACCTTCAAAAATGTGCTTTTTATTGCATTTCCCTTTTCTAGCATTCCTGGCATTCAGTTTGGTCAGTTGCAAACTAATCCATCATAGCCAGAAGCAGAAATCTTCAATTACCACACTCTCGAGTCTAAAAATAAAGCCCTAAAAGTGAAAGAAAATGATTGATAGAACAAAATTACCATCAATCTAAAATATTTAAGTAAATGTATGCCCATATTTCAAATGAGATTATTTGCTGATTTGATAATTTAAATGTCTCATAGTGTTACAATCATTGAGCCCCTCAAGATACCTACATGTAACATGCAATTTGGAAAAGTATTAGTATATATTTAATCCAATTGAATGCATAATATATTTATTTCACTTAAAATAAAATCTAAGAAATAGCATATTCTTGCCACAGAAAACACTTTCATGATTAGCTCTAGCAGTGGCTGGTAGTATTTATTGAACACAAGCACTTTAATCCACATTTTCATTAAATACACTAAAGGATTGCTGCTATTTATATTTTTGAAATGAAGAAACAGGCAGAAGGAGAAAAGAAACTCATAGTAACCAGAGAAGCCAACATTCTAACTCAAGTATATTTGATTCCAAGCCAAAAGGTATATCCATTGCATATACTTGTTCAATAAATATAGCCTGAGTTATACTTGGAGGGGAAACTATTGAGTAGGAAGATAAATACAAAATGCTCACAGGAAGCCACCTGCTAAAAGAAATGCTAGCGTTCCTAATGTATACACCAACAGAAAGGACGAATAAAGCAAATGCTTTCCCTCTACTCATCAGATTCACCTAATGGGTTACAAGCCTTTAATAGGCTGAGGTCCCCACCGGGAAAGTCAGCTCTGATTACAGAAGCTTCCCCAGGAGCTGCAGCTGTCCCTGCATCCCTGCTTGTTAGTTCAATAACTCGAAAGTGAATATGAAGGCTGTGGGGGCCCCCGCGACGATAATATTGTCGGACTTTAGGATGTTATTAACAATTTGCAATACAAATGAGTTGTCTGCAGGAGGGGAAATCACACTGTAATCATACCTAATCAATGTAAGAATTAAAAACAGGCTAACATGTGGGGAGGCACAGATGTGGATATTATTAGCTAAGCTTTAGCCTGCCGTTAGCTTGACAATCGTGGGATTCAAGGTCAGGATGGGTGTCCTCAGGTTTATTACTCTTTTCCACCATTTTCACTGAACATGGACAAAGCTAGAAAATCTTTTACGAATATGGAGAAAGAATTCTCTTTTGCTTCCATGCTAAACAGACCATTGGACCACTCCCTGGAGAAAACGCACAGTGAACTGAGCTATAAATAAAATCAGCACTGGCACAGGGCATTGATGACCAGAAAACATTGTTGGGGTATCTTCATAACATTATCATCTATTTAATTTCTTTACTTCAGCTCTTTCAAAGACGTGTTAACTCTCAACGTGTTTAACACATCCCCCATCCCCAGGTCCAGTAGCCAATGGTAATTCTGTAGAAAATGGGAGTTAAGCACTTTTGAACAGATAGGAAGACTAGGAGTATATGATGGCTTAAAAATATGTAAAGTTCCATCTCCAGAAAATACAGTCTCCGGTGTAAATTGAACGCCACATTTGGTTGAATTTGTCTTTCTTTTTGTCTCAGTGTGATGGTTTCGTGTTTCATTTTTCCAGGGAAATGCTTTTGATGGGTCTTAAAATTTACTTCATACATATATTAAGATTTAATTTTCTTTACGAATTTTAAAAGCGATTGAGAAATGATTCATTGAAAGCAATGACAGATGATCTTGAAGAATAACCAACAGGCCTACAGGTGTGCAGTGATGTAGTCTATCCTTCAGAGTTGAACTGAATCTTTCCTCACATTTTAATGTAAATGCATTTTTTGACAGAATATTACATAAGTATTGTTTTGTCCTTCTTAGTGGATCATGTGAAGAGGTACCACTGTCACTTTTTCCTATTAATGGAATGCTAACTTTGATCACTTGGTTTAGGTGCTGTCCTCCAGATTTCTCCACTGAAAAGGTATTTTGTTCCTTTTGTTATTAACTTGTTAATTTCTATGGTGAGAGATTTTGAAACTGCATAAATGTCCTGTTCTGAAACAAACTTTCACCCAATGGTTTCAACACCCATTGATGCATCAGTTATTTCTAGGCTAGTTTCAAAATGGTGCTTTTTCTATAAGCCTTCCACTTTTATAGAATTGCCATTCTACTGAAAGAAAGCTTTCCTTCTCCTCATGTTTGTCTGTTTGTTAATGTTGTTTAATACATGAAAGAACCATTTTATAGAAAGGGGCTAATAGTATTCTGAATAATTTTTAAAATGAGTCCCAAACTCCATTAGACTTGTGTCAGTTCTTTGGGAAATTTGGCACAAGAATCTGTGCCAAACACAGTGTAGTAGAGTATTATTGGCACATAATCCTTTATTTTTCTTGGTACACGTTTGTTTGGCACATGGAAGGAGTTTTCAATGAATGCCAGCTCTTGATATATTTGCATGGTCTAGAAAGAACACGCCAGAAGTATGGAGAGGCAGCAGTTGCCTAGTCTGAAACCCCACATTCAGAATCATGCTTTTCTGGGTCTGGGTCTGGGTCTGAATGTGGCCACGGAGAAGGAGCCATGCCTTGCCTTTCTCAGCCAGTGAACCAACATCTTTGTCTGTCCAGTTTTGACCAGTTGCTTCTATATTTTAAATATGAATTTGAAAATGTAAACATATAAGTTAATTAAATCTATTTAAGAACATTTTAGATATTTTTAGATTCTTTGGCTTATGGTGCTGTGCAAAACTTTCTAGCTTTGTAAAAGTCTTTTGATTGTGACAACTAAATTATTACATAAACTATAACTAATAGCTTATTCATTTTATATTTTACATGAATTTAGTTGCCCTCAAACTCTAGATGTATCTAGAGTGATTGGCATCAAATCTCAACTTATTGAATGATGTGCTACGTCTTCAATTTTGCTTATAGGAAATATTTTTCACACATCATGAAAGTGGGAGAGTATTGGGATTAGTGCATTTGCCAAAAAGGAGCTTAACCTGTAAATACCAAAGTTTACTTTTGAAATTTTTTAAACAAACACATCCAGATTGAATTGTCTGGGTTTATCAACAAAGGTAGATGAGACATTTTCTGAAATCAGCAGGGAAGATTTTTAGATGATTATTTGTTTGATTTGCTTTTGCAATTTTTTTCCCCAAAGATGAAAGCTGTGTGGTCTAGCAATATGCTACATAAAAATCACCCGTATTTCCTTGAAACTTCAATAGAGACATATTAGATGCATGTAGTTGAAAGACAGCAATTCAGCACAGGAACAAACTGAATGGAGGAGGGAGAAATGAACCCAATTCGGTTTAGAGAGAACTATGGGGATGCTGATGATTTGTGTTACACCAGACTTCCCACCAGCCCTTGACTGGCCACTCTATGTTAATGAAATGTTTGAAGTGTGTCATTAGCCAAGTCAAAGATGTCCATGAGAAAATAAAAAGGAAGAACAAGATTAAGTAGTAACTTGTTTTGACAATATATGATTTTCAAGCTACTCATCTGTATTAAATTCCTTACAGAACACAGGACAATGCAAAGGAGAGGAAAAGGTCAAATTTTAGAGGCATGCAATCAGCATGTTTTGTCTACTACAGGAATGAAATGAAATATACGATGATTATCTGGCATGGTTAAATTTCTTAAGTGGTATGAACTACCATTTCATCAAGGCAAGCTCATTATAGCAATGCCTCAAAAAGTGGACAGATCATCTGCCACGACTACACTAGTCACTGTGCAGAAACTCAGCCATATATTCTATTGCCGGTAAGTGCGGTCCTGGTCAAGATGCATGTGTTCATCATCTACTGGAGGTGACATCTTCTATGTAATCTCAAGGTACAAATTAATTTGTAATTTAAAACTGATCATCACCAAATGAAAATAAAGCAAAGTAGTTTTGTGAGTTTTCCAAATATATTAGTCTTTCAAAACATTGATTACTGGAGAGCATTTGATTCCATAGTAATATCCCGATGCTATAGAATTATAGAAATAACAACAGCAAATATTATTGACCATTACTATATACGAGGCTCTTTGCTAAGCTTTCTGAAGGCAGAAATTGATGACTTTTTCACACAAATCTTTGAGTTAGGATCTATTTTGTAAGTGAGGAATTTGATGTTAAAGAAGGTTAGCTAATGTACCCAAGGTCATTCAGGAAAACTAAGTTTCCATATGTGTAACCTCCAAAGTAAGTGAGAAAATATGTAAAATTAATAAACATTTGTTTCCTCATTTTTTCTTAAAAATGAACCTACATATTTAAGATGTCAACATCTAGTTATCTTGTAGTGGCCTACAGTCCAGAAAACAAAAACAAGCGTTTGTTTACAAATTTGGAGTTCAGTAATATGTAATAGTAGACAAAAATATCACTCCTGTTGACAAAGAAATATTCTAGTGTTTGTATAAAGATCTATTAAATTATAACAGCAGCTGTGGAGCTCATTTTTAGCTTTCATGAATTTTCAGGCAAATGCTGCTCCAGACAATGGCAATCACTTCAAGGGTTTGTCGTCTTTTTTTTTTCAGTATATTACTCTTTAAAGTTGATTTGTGTTAAGGACTATGCAGTGCACATTATTTTAGTAGCTTTCCTTTTATTTTTTCAAAGCGTCCCTGGTGATTTTGCTGAGTATAAGGGGGTACATATGTGCAAAAGAAGAAATACGTATAGCAAAGCATACAAATGGGAAGTAAATAGATACTTCTCAAAGAAAGACACAAAACACTTATTTTTTTGCTTCTCTGTTGTACACATCAAAATGAAGTTTTGTAGATACTGTGTTTATTTTCTTCACAAAAGAATAAGGTTTGGGATGTGAATATATTTGGGAATTCACCTATTTATGTATATGTGAGTTATACGTGTCAGTGTTCTTCACAAGTTCTTGTTCCATTTGTGTGAAGCTCCTCCACTTGTCTTTTCTTAATCAAGAATTTCCTTTGGGGTATTTTGCTTCTTTTCCTGAGATTTTTCGCCAACTAAGAAATTAGGATTCTTTCATTTAAATTATGGAGGAAAAGAAAAAAAAAAAAAACCAGACAGAATGGTGTCTTCCAAAGATAGAAAAATAGTAGGAGAATAGTAGGGAAGATTATTGGTGAAATTTTATTTCAAGGCCAATACTATTTTTTTTTTAGTTATAATTCATTTTATTTCACTAAAGGGGAAACTAAGACCCAAGGATGTGGAGGTTAATTTTATAAGATATCAAAGCCTAGTAATGTGATAATACTGACAACACTCAAAACATCTCTGGATTTGAATTTCCTCCTCTATAAAATGAAGAAAGGAAAATGTATGTCATCTATTGAGGTCTATTCCAGATCCATCAGACAGGTGAGAATCACAGACTTATATTTATATTACATCAGTGACTTTATCAATGACAAAATACTCTTGGATGTTTCAGACCTGCCCTTAGTCCTTTATAGGGAATATTACTTGCCCACAGTTTCTAGAAGGGGCGTTGCTATTTTTCCCATGATTCCACCTTCATCTCCTCTGTCCTGGTCATGGATGATCATACAGGGATGAACACATGATCAATAAGAACTAACCCTGTTCTTCTTTGTTCTATGAGCTTGCTTGGGGGTAAACATAGCAAACACATGTACAGATCAGCAGAAGGTGGAACATGTGCACAGAGAAAATGGAAGTAGGAGACCACAGGGCTCTGGATGGACTGGGCAGGGAGCTGACTGCCCCAGACCTTGAAGTAGTCTCTCTTCCCAGGAATAGACCACTTAAGGCCAGGAAATATGTTTTATTCAGTCCTGAGATTCCACAGGTGCTCCTTACCAAAAAGATTTTCTTCATTGTATAGAATTTTGGTGGAATTAGGGTCTTCCTTTCACTAGAACCTAAATGAAACCCTCAAAAATATTTCATTGGTGAGTTCTGTATTCAGTGAACAAAAATCAATTGTGAAATAAGTAAAACCCCAGAATCACTTACTTATCCATTCATTTAACATGTTTTGATAAAAATTTATGAGTACCTCATATATTCCAGGTACTTTCCAAGGGTCAGTGGATGTAGTATCAACAAAACAGACAAGTATCTTTGCCCTAGTGAAGCATGCACTTTAGTGGGCAAGACAGATAACAAATAAGAAGAATATAAAAGAGGTAACAGATATTAATGATGTCTTCTAAAGAGGAAAATTAATAGAAGGGAGAGGATAGAAAACTCGGAGGGAGTTGCAATATTCTATGAAGTGTCCAGAGGAGACTTTAGTTGACAAAACGACGCCTAAAGAAGATGAGGGAGTGAGCCAAGAGGACAGCTGATGGCAGAGAATTCAAAGAAGAAGAAACAAGTAAAAAAGATTTTAGGTGGAAGCATGACTGTCTGTAAGACAGCGAGGGGAGACTTTGGGTCTCCGGTTCTGCAATTAAGGACCTTGAAAGTCGCCACTCTGCCCTAACAACAAATAAGAAGCTGAATGGACTGAAAAATCAGCAACTGTTCTTGGATCCCTTGGATCTGTAAGAGATGTGAGGACACAGAGCAAACCATTACACCCAGGACTAGAGAAACAATCAGGCACATAATGAGTTGTGGCTGGCTTCCTGGAGCAGAGACTTATTAACCACCATGGAAACCAGTGACAGGGTTGGGCAACCTGAGCTGTGATTGTTGAATTGCTGGAGGCTCGGTGTGGACAAGTCTGAGAGTTAAAGACTGCAGGGGGACCCAGTCATAAGGGCACCCCCACAATATTGTGAGAATTTGTCTCTAGGAGCTCAACCAGCTTCCCACAGTAAATTTCCGAAAAATATCCCCTCCTGCTTCCAGCAGGGGAAGGGGAAAGGAACTATTTTAAAATACACCAGAGCGCTCTGTTCTTCTCAAGGCCTGCTCTCAGGAGAAACTACTTAACCAGAGCCTAACCTGCTGAGATATTATCAGAGCCTGACTGACCTGGGAAAGGGAAAGGCCCAAGCCCAGCCCACTGCAGCCATCCAGTCCCACGTAAGGTGGGAGAAAACACTAGGAAAACATGTGAAGTTCACAGTCTGGAGGCAGAGGCTCCCTCAAAGACTGGGAGCGGGGCTGGCCCTGTGGCTGAGTGGTTGAGTTCGCGCTCTGCTTTGGCAGCCCAGGGTTTCACTGGTTTGGATCCTGGGCGCGGACATGGCACCGCTCACCAGGCCATGTTGAGGCGGCATCCCACATGCCACAACTAGAGCGACCCACAACTAAAATATACAACTACGTACTGGGGGGATTTGGGGAGAAAAAGCAGAAAAAAAAAAGAAGATTGGCGACAGTTGTTAGCTCAGGTGCCAATCTTTAAAAAAAAAAAAAAAGACTAGGACCTATCATAGGACTACAGAATGCTTCCCCTTCTCCCACAACTCACCACCACATGACTAACAGTCTATTTACAGCAAGCAGCTCCTTTTACTCTGTAGATCATGTCAGGTTATCAAGAAAAAAATCACAGGGCATATCAAAGGCAAAAAATGCAATTTGAAGAGACAGAGCAAGCATAAAAACTGGACATGGCAGGGATGTTGGGATTATCAGACCAGGAATTTAAAACAACGGAGATTGGTAAGCTAAGGGCTCTAATAGATAAAGCAGACAGCATGCAAGACCAGATGGGCAGTGTAAGCAGAGAGATGAAAATCCTAAGAAAGAAGCAAAAAGAAATGGTAGATATGAAAACTACTGTAACAGATGAAAAATGTCTTCGAGGTGCTTAATAGTAGACGAGACACAGCTGAGGAAAGAGTCTCTGAGCTTAAGGACATCTGCCTAGAGTCTTCTAAAACTGAAAAGCAAAGAGAACAAAGACTGAAAAAACGAAACAAAACAAAACAAAACCCCAAACAACAACACCCAGAACAGAATATCCAAGGACTGTGGGGCAACTCCCAAACGTACTCATATTACCCGTGAAGTGCTATAGAGTTATCTGAAAGTAGACTTGGATTAGTTGTAAACGTATCTTGCAAACTCTAGGTAAACCACTAAAAAAAGGGAAAAAAAAGAGGAAAAAATATATATAACTGATGTACTAAGAAAGGAGAGAAAATGGAATCATAAAAAATGCTCAGTTAAAACCACAACAGGCAGAAAAAGAGTGGAAGACAGAAATAGGAACAAGGAACAAGGACAAGAAATAGAAAACAGTAACAAATATGGTAGATACTAATCCTACTGTATCGATAACCACTATATCAATAGTAATAACCACTTTATCAACAATCACTATAAATGTCAATGGTCTACATGTACCAATTAAAAGACAGATATTGCCTGAGTGGATCAAAAAAACATGACTCAACTACATGTTCTTGTATATTTAAAGAAACCCACTTTAAATATAAAGACATATACGGGTTTCAAATGAATAGATGGAGAAAAATACACCATGCTAAAACAGTGAGGTGATAAGGTGGCTAGAGTGAAGTGAGCTTGAGGAGTGTGCTAGAATAGAGATGCCAGAGGGAACAGGTAGCCAGAGTATATAGAATCTTGTTTCTAATTCTCCCAATTAAAAAAAAAACTTTATTAGTAACAAGGGACAAGAGATTATGCACAGGCTGGTATCACCGCCTGCTGCTGAATCATAAGAGGCTCAGATATGACACACGTCCTGCTTCTTCCCTGTATGCATTGGAAGAAGCATAGAAAAATAAAAGCCATCTATTTAATTCCTGGTTCTACTATTTATATCATGTGATAAAGGGATAATTACTTAACTCTATAGGCTTCAGTTTCTTCGTTAAAATAACGATAGGGAATTACACGAATTACCTTAACTTTCAATAAAAAGTTCATGACTCTATGGCTCATATCAGGGTTTGTTAACAGGGATCTAGGGACTATTAGTTAGAGGTCATTTGATTACAAAACCAAATCAAACCTCATTTCAAAACTAGCTCGTGATAAAATACAACTCCAGCGAAGAAGGGACATGGGACTGACATCCACTGGATACTTCATCTCTGTCAAGAGCAGCACAGCACAGGCAGAGCTTGGATGCTCAGGACCCTGTGACTCCCATCTCCATACTCTGCAGGCTGCCTTACTTCTCCCTTCCTGGCTTTTTCCACGGGGTGGGAGCCTTTGTCTCCAGCAGCTCCTGGGACACATCTCCCACTCTTCAAAAGACGCTATTCTCCTCAGTTCTAATTAGAAAATCTCTGGGGCTGCATCATCTGCTCTCCTCTCCAGCCATTCTCTATGAGAACCTCATCATTAAAGGTGGGGTGAAGAGAAGTCCTTCCCTAAACTAGAGGAGGGAGAGTGTTCCCATCAGATGAGAGGATTCACGACAACATGGGACAAGAGGTACCCAAGCAGACAGGCTTCCAGGGGACGGCTGCGTACATCCATTGTTGTCTATAAAGTGTTATGTTTAAATGTTTAATTTTATGGAGAGATTATCCTTTTTCAAAGGAATTAAGATTAAAGATCTCTAGGTTTGTTTGGGTTTTTTTTACTGCATAGGCTGGAGAAAAACAAAAGATATGGGAAAGAGTCTCCCTTGTCTCCAAGAAATGGAATCTCGGGTTTAGTCCTAACCATGCACTTTACCAGTAAATGCCAAGGGCAAGTCACTGACTTCATCTGGGAAAGGAGCAACAACCTGTGACCTCAATTCTCCCAGGTAACAGAAACAACCTAAAATTTACTGTTTAGGAAGCATTTCAGTATTATATTGCTTGGTCCTCATGACAATCCTGTGAGGTTACCATCGGGCAATCTGCAGAAGAAACTGAAGCTTAAGATGTTTTTATTTTTCAGTATGAAAAGAAAAATATTTTGGATAGTAAGTACCTAGGCATTACATTTTTTGCTTTTGTTTATTTATTGTGGTACGTGGTATATTTACAGAGAATAAAATTCACACATTTTACATATACAGTTCTATGAATTTTGACAAATTCATATAGTCGTGTAACACCACCACAATCAAGAAATATCATATTTGAAATCATCCTTAAAGGTTTATTTATAGTCAATCCCATCTCCCTACTCCCCACTCCTTGGCTGACACCAATCTGATTTCTGTCTCTATAATTTTCCCTTTTCCAGAACATGATACAAATGGAAGCACACAGTATGTAGCCTCTTAAGTCTGGCTGCTTTCACTCAGCATAATTCCTTTGAAATTCAGCTAAGGCAGTTATTGTGTGTTTCAAGAGTTTATTCCTATATATTGCGAGTGGTATTCTACAATGTAGATACACTGTAATTTTTCCATTCTTGTTTCCAGCATTCTGACAGTTACAAAGAAAGCTGGAATAAACATTCATGTAAGGTTTTTGTGTGGACATATGTTTTCTTTTTTTCTTGGGTAATACCTAAGCATGGCATTACCGGGTCATATGCCAAACTCTTTTACAAAGGGGCTGTATTTTGCTTGGAACCAGTAATATATGAGAGTTTCAGTTGTACCATATCTTTGCCAATATTTCCCAGAATTTGGGAAACTGAAGTTTTAACAAATAAGAAATTAGAAATTTTACTGTGGGCATAATTTACATATATCATTCTTAGAATAAGAAGTGAATATGAAGCTTGATAGAGATTCTTCCTACTCTGGTGATTTTGTAGTTAGAAAAGAATAAAGTAGACTGCATGTAGTTGTGATCTTCATTCTTTCATCCATGACCATTAAGTGAAGGCCCTCTCTTTATGAAGTGTTATAAACACCTTGGCGGTCGGTAAGATCAATTCTCTCCCTCTGAGGGAAAGCCCTGTTTTGCCCACAATGTATAATTACTTCTATCCTTCCTAAATTTTCAAAAAAGAATAATTGATGGCCTTTGCCACTGCAGATCTTCATGTAAGCAGTAACTATTTTGAGGCTCCTTGCTAACAGAAATTCTTCCTTGAGAAGTGGAAGGTGTATGGTGGAGAATATTGAACAGATTGTTGAGGAATGAGCGTCTGTTATGTCTGGTTTCATCCTGCTGCCAATGATATTTGTACTTATTCTCTTAGGAGTTTCCTGTTATTATATCTTTTGCCCCCTCTTTCCTACAGATTTTTCTTATTTCCTTTAAGTGGGCCTATTGTATTTCAATAAGAATAAATGATAATCACTTCCTAAAATGTGCTTGTGTTTCATATGAGAAAATTATTTCAACTAATGATCTATTACCAGTGAGATGAAAGATGATCCTGAGAAATGTTTTCATATACTTTTCTCTTCATTCAAAATCCCTCAAACTTGCTTTTTAAAAAAATCTTGCCACACATTTTATTAATTTCAGATTATTCTACAGCTGTTTTATAGCATTGAGGGAATAGCTATTCCCACACACTATGTAAGCTATAAGGACATTCAGCATCTTCTTAGTTACCTTCTTGACCAATAAACCTAACACTCTTTAAAAGAAGCAACTGCGCATATGGTGCATTTTGCTAAGGTTTCGAGTCTGTCTTGTACCAAAGAGAAAAAAATATCCAATTTTTTATTAGCCATCGATTTCTATTTCACTTTTCACAATTTAATCCATTCAACCACCAGGTGTTTCTTAGTGACTTTTCATCTGACTCAGGACTTCAATATTTTTCCCTGTAGATGTTTCATTTCCATTCCTGTTCTTTTTTTTCACATCACTGCGTATTTTATTTTATTTTTAATTAATTTTCAGGTGTACGTCATAATATATTTTGAATTCTGTATAGATTACATCATGTTCACCACCCGAAAACTAATTATAGTCCATGCCCTCACATGTGAGCCTAATCACCCCTTTTGCCCTCCCCTCTCCCGGCTTCTCCTCTGGTAACCACCAACCCAATCTCCAATGGTATGTGTTTGTTTGTTGTTGTTTTTATCTTTTACTTATGAGTGAGATCATACGGTATTTGACTTTCTCCCTCTGACTTATTTCACTCAGCATAATACCCTCAAGGTCCATCCATATTGTCACAAATGGCTGGATTTCATCATTTCTTATGGCTGAGTAGTAGTCCATTGTGTATAAATACCACATCTTCTTTATGCATTTGTCCCTTGATGGGCACCTAGGTTGCTTCCAAGTCTTGGCTATTGTGTATAATGCTGCGATGAACATAGGGGTGCAAGCTTCTTTATGCCTTTGTGTTTTCAAGTTCTTTGGATAAATACCCAGCAGTGGAACAGCTGGATCATATGGTAGATCTATCCTTAATTTTCTGAGGATACTCCATACTGCTTTCCATAGTGGCTGCACCAGTTTGCACTCCCACCAGCAGTGAACAAGGGTTCCCTTCTCTCCACATCCTCTCCAACATTTGCTGTTTCCTGTCTTGTTAATTATAGCCATTCTGACCGGAGTGAGGTGATACCTCATTGTACTTTTGATTTGCATTTCCCTGATAGTTAATGATATTGAACATCTTTTCATGTGCCTGTTGGCCATCCATATATCTTCTTTGGAGAAATCTCTGTTCAGATCTTTTGCCCATTTTTTAATTGGATTGTTGGTTTTTTTGTTGTTGAGCTTTATTAGTTCTTTGTATATTTTGGATATTAACCCCTTATCTGATATATGCTGTGCAAATATCTTCTCCCAATTGTTAGGTTGTCTTTTCGTTTTGTTGATGGCTTCCTTTGCTGTGCAGAAGCTTTTTAGTTTGATGTAGTCCCATTTGTTCATTTTTTCTTTTGTTTCCCTTGCCCGGTCAGAGATGGGACTTGAAAATATGCTGCTAAGACTAAAGTCAAAGAGCGTACTGCCTATGTTTTCTTCTAGAAGCTTCATGGTTTCGCGTCTTACATTCAAGTCTTTAATCCATTTTGAGTTGATTTTTGTGCATGGTGTAAGGGAATGGTCTACTTTCATTCTTTTGCATGCAGCTGTCCAGTTTTCCCAACACCATTTATTGAAGAGACTCTCCTTGCTCCACCGTATGCTCTTGGCTCCCTTGTTGAATATTAGCTGTCCACAAATGTGTGGGTTTAATTCTGGGCTCTCAGTTCTCTTCCATTGATCTGTGTGTCTGTTTTTGTGCCAGTACCATGCTGTTTTGGTTATATGGCTTTGTAGTATATTTTGAAATCAGGGACCCACAACTAGAAGGACCTGCAACTAAGATATACAACTGTGTATGGG